>NC_081757.1:38013672-38313672 GCF_963082965.1 Carassius carassius | reverse complement strand
TTCTGACTTGCTGTGGCATGAAAGGGGTCATGTAATCATTCCAAAAATTGAATGGTCCTGTTTTACACAGATCCTTAAAGACATGTACAGTATGTAAACACTAGAAATGAATGATACAGTGTTATCTCCTTTTTAAAAATCTTTTGAGTTCTGGATGTTGCAATCATATCAGGGTTCATACTGTGAACTCTTTCAAATAGGAATACTAAATTTCAGGAATTTTCAGAATTTATTAAATATTCATTGCATTAATATTACAAAATGTGGGAGACTACACGTCATGTGCAATTAGATAGCTTTTCACTTTTTCAAATAAATATGAACATATTTTCACTTCACCGAATTTGGATACATTTTGACTATGAATTTAGTATGCAGTGTATGTTTGCAATTACTGTTAATAACATGCATAACATGCAAAAAACAGGTATGACTCTTTCTACATTAAGACTTCACTTTGTGTATTGTGAAATATTAATATACATCCCTGATCACAAAAGGTCAATGAAACTTAGATTTGTAATGAGATCACTTCTGTCTGTGTTTTTGTCTCAGTCATGGCTGCGGCAGTACGGCTACCTCCCACAGGCCAGCAGGCAGATGTCCACCATGCGCTCGGCTCAAATCCTGTCGAACGCCATCAGCGACATGCAGCGCTTTTATGGGCTGGAGATCACTGGAGTGTTGGACCCCGGCACCATCGAGTAGGGCACTCACTCCACAACATGATCTTAATGTATCAGCCACACTGTTAGAGCTACTACTATTCCACCTCGACTCATCTTTATAAAACTATTTATTTTTCATGAAGCACTTACTTGTTCAACCTGTAACTGAACAGAAAAATTAAGGCCCCCTTACAGAGAAGGAGAACCTATTTTAAGCTGGTTATGACATGAGTTTGATTGTAAATTTCCATAAAGGTTAAACAGGTGATTCTATTGCACCAATCTATGATAACACAATACTCACACATAACGCATAATGTTAATGTGTTTCTGTTAGTTTCAAAACAGGGCGATAGTTGCCTATTTAAAGTAACAAATCATCCAAAAATTTAAATTGGCTGAAAATGTACAAAGATGGATAATGAAGGGGCCTCCATTTGTTCGGCTTTCTTAACATGCCTTTATTTTGTGCATGCCTATTAAAGTTCCTTTTGTACTTTAAGCCTTCATCTGTTTCTTTCTTTTTAGGGCCATGAGGAGACCCCGCTGTGGTGTCCCAGACAAGTTTGGGGGTCAGATCAAGACCAATGTACGACGGAAACGTTATGCACTCACTGGCCACAAGTGGGACAAGAACCACATAACTTTTAGGTGGGTTTGGATTCGACTCTTCAGTCCACATTATTCCAGTGATTTTGATTGTAACACTGTTCTTCTTGTGTCTGCCATGGCTGCAGTATTCAGAACTACACGCCAAAGATCGGGGAGTACAACTCATATGAGGCCATCCGACGGGCTTTTAAAGTGTGGGAGAAAGTGACGCCGCTGACGTTTGATGAGATCCCTTTCCATGAGGTCAAATACGGCCGTCGGAAGGAACCTGATATTATGATCTTCTTTGCGTCTGGTTTTCACGGTGACAGTTCCCCGTTTGACGGAGAGGGGGGCTTTTTGGCACACGCTTACTTCCCTGGTCCAGGGATGGGTGGAGATACTCACTTTGACTCAGACGAGCCTTGGACCATTGGTTCAGAAAACCTACAAGGTGAGTCAAAAGGACTCATTTAGGTTTTATAATGTGTAATATCTATCATCCATATATGTAAAATTACTCAATTTTTGGTTTGAAAGAATCCTCTTATGTTCACCAAGGCTGCATGTATTTGATCAAAAATACAGTAGAACAGTAATATTATGTTCTATAAATGAACATAAAAACAGAATGCCGTTTCAACATTCGAAGGGGTACAGATGGTGTGAAAAAACATCAAAAAACTAAGCTGACAGATGCTGAATGACGGGCTGTTATTCACCGATAGTAGGCTTGATATATCACGGCCTTAAGATGGAAAGTTGCTGTAATACGGCTCCTGATTTTGAAAGTAACTTGGAAAGACCTCTTTGTCTATAAAAGGTTAAAGGTTAATCATGGGATGTCTAGTTTTTCAAAAACTAGTCAACATGACACATTTGATTGATTACTGACACACTGACTGCAACATTCACATAATGCATCTTCAAAAGGAATCTTTTCCAGAGTCTATTTCCATAGTTTTGTAATGTCTGGCTACAGGATCATCATTGTTCGCAACAGTCGAAGCCTCGGTCACAGTGACACAGCTGTGAGGAGAGATGTCTCCTATTGCCCTGAAGTTGCGTCTTTTAACAGTCGTGGCTCTCACACAAGAGCAGCTTTGAATGACGAGTGCTTTTGTCTGTGAAAGCCGTCATTGATTGATCTGTCGGAAAGCATTAGGACAGCACGCTCAGTACTTCTCTTATCTGCACAGTTAGTAGTCCTAATGAAAATGGAAAAAAACTCTGAACAAGCAACATTACTGTCTGATGACTTCAGACATCCTGCATGGATGGTTTGGATTGTCCACACTAGATGATAATGGATATCGTCAGTATTAAAAGGAAGCAGTCAATCATTTCCCCCCTCCTGAAATCAGGATTTAAGAAATCCATAGAGTCATTTACACCCGCAGAGTCTCAGATCATTGTGGGACAGCTGGAAAATGGAGACAGAACGTAATTAAAATCAGTCACCAACTGAGTGCACTGTCACTGTGAACGTTTCAATAAATCTTTGTAGTGTGCAGATTATTGCAAATGTTCTGCACAGATCCACAAACTACTTTCATATGAATATGTACTGGATGTGCACTTACAGTATTTGTTTTTTATGTAATATTAATGAAGGCAGTGTATTAAAAGTGTACACTTTCATAACTATTTCTTAGCACACTTTAATATTATAAAAGTGCACTTTTTAAAAGTCAAATCTCAAATTAAGAGTTTTTACTTCAGTGAGGGAAAAATGGTAGGGCAGGACTTGACTCAATTGTTGAAACTGTTCCATACTACCAAACATGAACCATACTAGACTAAGCAGGCAATTTTGGAACCGTTTTCCTTCTTGAATGACCTGCCAGCACTCATAGATCGAAACTTAAGCAGCTTTAGTGACGTCAGCCAAAAAGGAAAATCATTTCAGTCTCATTTTGAATATAGATCACAAAGACAAACATTTTTCTTCGGAAGAGCGTGCACAGATTAACTGTTTAGATCAGGAAGATGCATTAAGATAATAAAAAGAGTTCATTTTGATTTCATGCCACTTTAAAGTGCACATCATCTCAGCACTAAGCAAGAACTGACAGCGGGAACCCTTTTCCCAACTCCCCCTAAAACGATCCACACTCTCCTCTTCACTCATATGTCCTATTTACCCAGTCATCTAAATATAGCTGCACTTCTTTATCTTCTGCAAGAACAGTAGCAATTTTGTTTAATGTGCGCACTTAACTGCAGCAAATCTAATTTCTAGTTGATACGCCGTATATCATGTGTCCTTAAGTCAGAGTGCCCTTAAAATGCAGCTGTGATCTCCCAGAACGAATGAAGATTAATAAGCTGTTGTATCAGACATTCTTTACCAGTGACCTCAGTAAATCAGCTCATTGCTGACCGTCAGATCTCTCTAATACCACAGCCTGTGATATTTAATATGTGTCTCCCTGTAGGCAATGATCTGTTCCTGGTAGCCGTACATGAGCTGGGCCATGCCCTTGGACTGGAACACTCCAATAATCCTTTGGCTATTATGGCTCCTTTCTACCAGTGGATGGACACTGAAAACTTTGAGCTGCCTGAGGATGATCTCCGTGGGGTCCAGCAGATTTACGGTAACCTGATGATTGTGATGTCTTAAAGGAACACTCCACCTTTTTTGAAAATGTGCTCATTTGTGCATAAGGCGCAGTGATATTACGCAGCGCCTGAAAATAGTCCCCAGCTAGTTTGTGTACTTGCAGCAACAGCAGAGTTGCTGGGGACTATTTTCAGGCGCTGCGTTATATCACTGCGCAAAGTTCCTTGATTATTACGCCGGAATGAGAGTATAGTTCATGTTCATATAGTTGGTAAAACGTGAAATTCTGAGAATAAAAGTCTATAATATGTTATTCTCAATTCTGATATTATAATCTTCATATAATGATCTTCATATAAACTTGCAAAAAAATTACATTAAAAAAGGGTGAAAAAGTCAATTATCAGAGAAGTCAAATACAGTTTTTTATATCTATTTTTGTTATAATTGCAAGTTTATAAGTTCATAGGATTATAGGAGGATCATAGTCAGAATTTAAAAAAGAATAAGTGTTTAGCTGAAGTTGTGCAACATTTGTTCAGGTCTGGTGCATTTACCCTTATCATCTGCCTGTGAGTAAGAAGTGCAGAAAATGTTTATAGGCACTTTATAGATTTACAGCTTTAGATAGCTGTTAGTTTCCTGGTTCAGTCTGGACCAGAGTTATTATAAACGTGGTGTTGTAAAAAATTGTTTACAGTAAGTAGTTTAAGTGCATTTCAAGCTTATGGTGTAAGGTTTCTAATATTTGTTTTTGCGTTAAGCTGGTTTACTTTTGCATTTGACCAGGTCATGTTTCTTTGAAACTTTGTAGTCTTTGTGTTTGTTTTAGCTTTGCATGAGGGCGTTTCAGCTGTGGGGAGAACTGCATGCATCATTCCCACTTTAGAAGAAAGTTATTTTGGTTATGTCATGGCAAATTCATAAATCATTTAACTTATTTTTGGAGTTTGCGAAGGCCAGCATCACTATTATTGCTCATACATTACAAATAGCAAATTTTGCTTCCAAAAAATAAAACCTAGTTTTAGGACCATTAAGATTTTCATTTTTGTTACATTTGTTTTCATGACAAATAAGCTAATTTCCCCCACCAAAAAAAAAAAAAAAAAAAAAACTATTTTTTTCCATGGTAATTCTCATTGTTGTCTCTCTACATTATCATTATGCTTTGCATTAATTAATGACTGTAATGCTGTAATATTTTTTATTAAAATCTAAATAAAGGCATTACAACAAATATTACTGTGTTGTTTAAATAATGGTCAAAATATTGGTAGAAATGTCAAATTACCAAAACCAATAATACAGAAATACCAATTTAAATCTACATAAAGAAGGTAAAATGAATACTTCCGTTTTGTATTATTTTTTATTTTTTAGAAACAACACTACAAAATATTATAATACAAATAAATATTTTAATAAAAAATGTGCATTTATTTATGACAATTGGAATAGGAATAATGTCAAATAATGAATGGTCAGCAAATCGGCTTAATTTATTTTTAATAAAAATATATTTTTTTATTTTATGGGATGAAATGTGACCTGGACGTGTTCTGTTTTGTAAAATTTGCTTAACCTTATATTTATCATAGACTGAACTAAGAGGTTGCCACAATGCTATCATATTATTTATACAAACTCTGTAAGTAATTTGAGTTTGTTGGTGTCTTGTAGGACCCCCTAGCAGTTCTCCGACTCAGGCTCTTCCCACTGTGACCCCCCGGCGACCAGCCCATCCAGACCCCAGGGCACCCCAATCTCCTAAGAACCCTCCCGGAGCGCCCCCTCGCCGGCCGGACAGGCCTCGCACTACCGATCGCCCAGATCACTACGGCCCCAACATCTGCGAGGGCAATTTTGACACCGTCACCATGCTCAGGGGAGAAATGTTTGTTTTTAAGGTGAGCCCTACACAAGACCCTACACATCCACAAGATTTCTCTGCATTATGGCAATGAGAATTACATTTCACATTTTTGCTTCATAGTAATAAAATCGCTAAAAAGTCTAAAATTGCATTTTCTTTATGCAAAATAGAATTTCATTTTCCCCATTGGATTTTGGACGCAATATGTCCAGGCACGTTTTTTTGACATGCTTGCTCAAGCGCTGAAACAATAACAGTGCACGGTTGCAGGTGAAAGCTTTGCAGGTGGATGCCTGCTGAGGCCGGTCTGCTCTCAATCAGGCTTGTTACAGTGATACAGAGCTCTATAAAGAGGAAAGGAGTCATGTATTCAAAGTCTGGAGCTGATCAGGAGATACATCAGACTTCATCTGCTTTGTGCCGTTTGCGGTTTAGTGGTCACGTCATGTGATTTGCTCCTGCATGAAAGAAGTGCTCTCTTTGGCAGTGTCTTTAATTCCTCTCTCTTTTTATCTGGAACAACACTATCCACATCATATGATCTTTCACTTTCTTTCCATTAGATGAAAAGGCTTTAGTCTTGCTGTTGGAGAAATTAGAAGGAATGTACAGTACTTGAAAGAACAAAAAGATATTTGTACTTGGAAATGCTTGACAAAAACATACAACACAAGGTTATTAAAAAAAATTATAAACTTAACAAGAGTTAACTTTGCTGCAGATAGATATCTAGGGACCAAAATAGCATGGATACTTGTGGGTGAGTTGTTTTGACTAATGCATAAAATGTGAATTTTGTGAAAAAAAAAAAAAAAAAAAAAAAAATGTTTAATATATAAGTTATTATTGTTGTTAATAATAATAATAATAATAATAATAATAATAATAATTTTTGCTCACATCTAGAAATTAAATGTAAATAAATACATAATAATAATCATAATTAAAATTTATGGATGTTGTAAGCAAAAAAAATATAATAATATTTTAATATTTTATTATTTAAATGTAAATATAATCTTCGTTATTAAAAATTACAGTTAAATTCAAATCATTTTTAAGCATCTTATTTGTAGATGTGGTGAGCCAGAGGTAGACCTTGGACAAGCGGTTTGTTGTAAAATATTCATGCGTTTTTGTTACAGGTGTTACTGTTTAACTGGCCACAGAAGTTAAGTTATCCATTGGACAACAATCAGATGCCCTTGAGTGAAGGACCACCCAACTGTAATCTGCATTTTCCATGCTTAAAAAGGCAGTTTTCTGAAATAAGGCCATTCCCCATGTAACACAGTCCTACAAGTTTCCTCATGCAAGATTGTGTTCCTCCATGGAACAACAAGGGGTGTGTGTGTGTGTGTGTGTGTCTGTTTGTGATGAGGTGTTGGGGTTGAGGAGTGTGTAGGGAGAAAGCAGGATAAATTTAGAGTGTGTTGGCCGCAGACCCGGATCTGGTTTTAATTTGGGCTTGGTTTGGAACATACTGAAAGTCCTGGTGGAAAGCCAGAAGTGTAAAGGATACAACGAGTCTATGTGTGTGTGCATGTACCTGTCTTTAGATAGAATGTATAAATGATTTGTTTGTGTTTGCAAACATTGCTACTACTACTACTGCAACTGCTTGTGTTATTGGTCAGACTTCCTAAATATTCAACTTCTGTGCATGACTTGTCAGTTGAAAACGAACGAAGATATTTTGAAGAATGCTGGAAACCGAACAGTTGATGGTAGCTATTGACTTTCACAGAGAATTGCAGGGTAGGTTGTAGGCCTAGCAGACTGACTTTTTGGTCTGGAGGAGAATCAGAAACCCTCCTATTCTTAGCAGTGCACATGTCAGCTGAGGGTTGTGGGATTGCTAATAAACCCGACCACCATTAGAAGAGAAATACACAAGCATTATCATGCGGTCTCTGATTCATGTCTTATTGCCTCCTCAGGGCCGCTGGTTCTGGAGAGTGAGGAGGAACAGAGTGCTGGATAACTACCCGATGCCTATTGGACACTTCTGGAGGGGTCTGCCGGGAGACATTGACGCAGCATATGAAAGGCATGATGGGCGATTTGTGTTTTTCAAAGGTATTTTCCCTTTGCTCTTGAAAACTGATTTAGCTCTGTGCTGTTAAAAGTTAATATAGACCATAAAAATGCTATATTCATGAGAGAAATTATTACCCAGGCTGTCAGAATTACATCATATTGAAGTGCTTTTTACATTTGAACAAACCATTGATTTTAACTTTTGTCATTTAATACAGGAAGTGCCCTTGATTTCCCTTAGCCATTTATGTGTTAGTCTGATGGATTTTACAGGTAGAGTTATAGAGACATTACTTTTTGGTTTATATATTAGTTTAAGGTAAATGGACAAAATTGTATTTCTGAGCTGTATAATTCTAGCCATAAATTTCGCAAAGGAAGCAAAACTCAGTAAATGCTTTAACTCATATTTGATTTGCTTCAATCAGGACAGTAAGTACTTTTGCCGTTTTTTATTATTCTCCATAATAATGCAGATTGCTTTGTCATTTTTAATCCATTGTTAGGGCTTCCAGAACTTTTAGAGGTCAAATTAGCAATTTCTACAACATCCGTGCTAATATCCAACTAGACAACTTAACCCTGGTGTCATATTTAAATCAGCCCAATTGATAACAGGAAACCAAATGTTTACACTTCCAAGTCATAAAACTGCATGAACAGTGTCAATGAATGGCTCTGGTGCAAAGTAAACTGGCCTGAAACTCGGTCAGTGGGCCACTTCCATTTTCAAAATCATCATTATCAAGATCAAAAACTGCTCAAACCACAATGAATGTCCTGGTGAAGATTTCTGTGAAGATGAATGTATGTTTGTTAGACATGAGGAAAGCTGGCTCCTATAAGGAAACCGTGTATGGCAAGTAATGATGTCATTGGCAAGGCCCTTTAAAATTTGGATTTCTGCCATTGGAGAAAACCAGGAGACCAAAATCTTAGGAGCAACATCTGTTCTCAGTGAGGCGAGGCCATTGCGTCAGCTAGCGCTTCTACCAGATGCTGACAGCAACGGTTGGACTTGGACATGGGCCCATTGAATCAAATGGGTCCATGAGGATGGTGCCTCAGTGTCTGCCATACTGTAAAATAATAAAAGCTCAGGCTTATCCCAGTGTTTCTGTAAGGGCTCCATGTGATGCTTTCGCTGTCGCTTTAACCACTAAAATGTGGGATTTGAACCGAACTCGCATTGTTGGTGCATCTCTTGTAGTGCAGTCATTTGAGTTATAACAGAGAGTGAACAGAAATCAGTGGTTGAGTTTTGGAGTTTGTATTACTGTGCCAAAGGTTGGAAAGTCCCTGTACTCGCACCATGAAATCCCGAGTGTTGCTGCCTCCCAATTCTTGTCTTTTCTGCTTCCTTGCCATTGTTTTCCACCTTTGTTCTCTTTCTTCGTGTCCATTTTTGAACTTTCGAATTTGTTTGGTTTTGTTAAAACATGCTTTCTAGTGGTTAACCAATATGTTTGTGTCTCATTTGCTGTATTTTATACAAATTTCGAAGGCCATACCTTTTAAAGTCAGAGAAGTTCAAACCAAGCTTTATTAACTGGATAACGCAACATTTCACAAAGCTCAAATCATCTCAAAGTCTTTCTCAAAAAATAAAAAATAAAAAATAAAAAACTCAATGAATGAATGAATCGCAATGAATGGGACAGCCTGTCTTTGTAATCTTTATGTCCCAGGAAACAAAGGCTGCATCTGAAGGAGTATTTGAATGGGAACAGCCTTTAGTTGCGCTGCTGTGACGCATTCGGTCTTGGAATGCAGCCTCTGAATTGGGACACAATATTATATTTTAAAAAATCTTTCAAGATTTATTAGAAATCGACAAAAAACTATCAGATTATCACTACTTCCCTCTTTCTCTCTCGTGTCCATCCACCTGTAGGGAATCAGTATTGGTTATTCAGAGAAGCCAACCTGGAGCCCGGCTATCCCCAAGAACTGATGGACTATGGTAGAGACATCCCGTATGACAAGATAGAGACAGCCATCTGGTGGGAACCTTCTGGCTTCACTTACTTCTTCAAAGGAGACTGGTAAGAGGATACTCCTTTTTTTGTCATGCAAACAATTCTACCTCTAATGTTTATTGTCTAATCATTCCCTTGAGTTGTTTTTGATGCCTTACTGACTCTGTTTACACCTGCTCTTAACATCTTGGGTCTTGGGTCGCCTGATCACAAGTGATCAGTCGAGACAGATTGATGTTTACTCAAGGTATTAACATGTCTTGCATGCTTCTTAAATGACCATCCCAGATCGGATTTCATCAGGGTTTCTTTTTTTTTTTTGATGACAGATTTTTTTAAATCTGTTTTTCATTAAATCAGTCAATGGGACATGCCATGAAAATCTATTCATATAAAATATATTTTAATTATAAATAAAATGACCTCAATACAGCACATATATATATATATATATAAATTCCTAAATACAAATTATTTTAAATATTATGGAGGATGCATAAAAAAACTGATATTTGTGAATAATAATGATAATAATAATAATACTAATTACATTCATACATTTTATTGTTTTATTGTTTAATATTACATATACGTAAAATAATTTTTTTTACTTGGTTGCACAATGTAACTAAATTAACAATTTTGTTTAAAATGTGATAAATCTAGATGTGTCAGCCTTGTTCATATATATTTGGCACAAAGAGAAAATTTTACATAAGCAGGTTTTTTCAGTGTTTGTTCTGCATCAGCATTCATGATAAAAATGCAAAGTGACCACATGGAATATGTTTAGTGATTTCAGTGCTTTGCCCTTGTGATTAGATGATCTAATGAATGTTAATAGCATGTATAAATGGGCTCCCTGTGCTGATGCTTAAATGGCTGCATCAAGAAAAGGCAGAATGATTTGCATTGAGGTGTGTTTGATCAACTACAGGTACTGGCGCTTTAATGAGCACTCCAGAGCCGCAGATCAGGACTACCCTAAGCCAATCAGTGTGTGGGGCACTTCTGTGCCGTCTTCTCCCAAGGGGGCCTTCCTCAGCGATGATGGAGGTGAGTGAGTGAAATGGTGTGTGGGGTTGAGAGGTCATCCAAAGCCTGTCACCTTAATGTACAGGATGGATGGAGATCAATCAGATTAATCAGATGGTGAAACAAAGGAAGTGAGAATATGTAATGTGTGAAATGTGATTTGTGGAAATAATGTGATATTATTTGAAAATACTGATATCACTGAAAGCGCTTTTCCATTTAACGGAATGTTCCTGGTTTAAAACAAATTAAAATGTGTCGAAAGGATCTGTGGCATGCAATCGATTACCATAGATAAACTATAATTTTACCTTCTAAAAGTCCTAAGTTTGAAAAAAGTACAGTAATTGACATTTTATAGTGCATTTATGAGTTTAAAAGCAGAAATGTGCAGCTTGCAGTTTTGTTAAAGCAAAAAAATTCTTATTTAATGTTATTTGAGCTGTGAATTTCAGTCTGAATTGTCCATTTATTGGATTAAGTTCTAGTTGTGTGTTACCCATGTAATTCGAGTGGTTGGATTTGTCTTTGGAAATGGTCCTGTTCTGGTATTCTTGTAGGTAATGTGTGAAAGGTATAGAGTTTCATTACAAAACTTGAGACGGCTAGATAATCTGATTATTCAGACCACCTCAGGATCATCTCAGCTGTGTGCCAAATGCATGAAATTTAAATCTGTTGCACAGACTTAAAATAGTAGTTCAGATTTAAATGTATTTATAGTGTACTTATTTACATGTTAAGCTCTAAATGTACTGCGCATAACCTGAGATGACAGTCTGCTCCGTCAAGAAGTGTCAATAGCCCAAGTGTGTATTTTAATGTCTATCCCATAGATTTCCATTAAAAACATTACTGAAAATATACATTTACAGTTGAGCTTCACATTCATTTAATCTGACAGTCTCAACCCATATGGCAATATATTTTTTAGTTATTTTAAATCCAAGAAAATGCATTCATGTCATATTTGAAAAAAAAAGTCTCCTGTATATATGTGTATATATATGTTTGTGTGTGCATGTGTTTATTATTTTTTGTATAGTTTTATAGTTAATAATTTTGATAAGCTATTTGGTATTTGGTTTTACATTTCAGTGATGCACTTTTAACACATTTTTCTCTCTCCAATCTTGTTTGTCTCTCACACAGCTTATACTTACTTCTACAAGGGTACAAAGTACTGGAAATTTGACAACCACAGAATGAAAAGCGAGCCGGGCTACCCAAAGTCCATTCTTAGAGACTTCATGGGCTGTAATGTGGACCTTAATCCTGACAAAGACACTGATGTGGATCCGGGACGCAAATGGCCTGACAGGCCACCCTTCAACCCAGATGCGGGCCGAGACAAAGACAAAGACAAGGAAAAGGACAAAGACAAAGACAACACTAATGATGTTGACTCTAAAGAGGAGACTGAAGAGAAAACGAATGAGGTGGATGTGGTTCTGAAGATAGACGAAACAGAGCGCACCATGAACATCATCATGGTGACGGTACCCCTGGTCCTGGTGCTGTGCATCTTGGGATTGATCTACGCAATCATTAACACACTACAGAGGAAAGGAGCACCCAAGTATTTAGTTCACTGCAAACGTTCACTGCAGGACTGGGTTTAACCTCTCAGAATGACCCTCGATCCCTTTTCTGCCCTTTCATTTCACACGTCCAAAAACTTTGGACACACAAAACACCATCATGCTTACAAACACTCATACATACAGATACTCACACACATCATGTTCATCTTCACCCTTCTTTCCTTTCCCATGGTGCTCTCCTAACATATCGACTAGTCTATTTATATCAGAAAGTTTGCACATTGATTTTTCTGGTTCAGTTTTTCTTTGCATAATATTTCTTTTCTTTTAAATCAGTAGATTTTTTTTCTTAATTTCTAATTTTAGGATGTCACAATTAGTCATCTGCAATCACAGTGTAAATGATGTAAGAGAAGCCTAGCAGAGCAAAAAGAGAGGAAAAGGAAAGCGGAGAAGGGAATATCTCTCTTAGGAATATTTCTGCATCCATTCACCTTTTCTCAGGACTCTCAGCTGTGGTTTTCCTACTGACCGGGCAAGTCATAATATATCATCATAAAGACTTAAAGGGCTGTGGCCACTTGCATCATAACGTGCTGATAAAATGTTGATATACAGTGGGGTTCAAACGTCTGAGACCACATGGAAAGTCTGGGATTCAAAATCTAACGGAAACCTAAAACTAAACAGGAAGTTTTAGGATTTTTTTTCTTCTTCTTTTTTCAGCTCAAATTGTTACGATAATAATATTTTTATATAGAAAGCATTTATTGAGTAAAAAAAAAAATTGCATTAACCTTTTCAACTATAGGTCTCTGACTTTTCAAACCTCCTTTTTGTAGTAGCTGGACCTGGTTAACTGGAACAGTAACTAAGTCCAGTTGCATTTGGCTGAATTTTTCCTGCTATTTGTTTTGATGTCATAAAACAGGGACTTTTTTTTTTTAAGTTTGCTAACCTACTGCGATCATAACAAAAAGTCACATTTTATTGCCCCTTGTTTTAACAACTGTGCTTTGGTCGTGCCAGCCAGATATGTTTAATGTGGTACTGTCCATATTTTTTAGAGCCCTCCTAATTTCTTCCTTGCAAGCTGAAGTGTTTTTATCTCCCAAAAGTCCAATGACACTGTGGCAATTATACATTTTATTGTCTGAGAAACATAACACCTAGGTTGCTTTCATGTAAAGTGTTTGAAAAAACTTGAGGCATTGAGGAATATTTTAATTTGCTGCATGCATATAATAGCATTTTCATATTTTCATTTGATTGAACAAAAGAGCTATGAATTGAATACCACTAGTGTACGTACACCAATTTAAAACAATGTAAAATACACTTATGGAAGCTTCTCCTGCCCAATTAGAAATAAAAGCCTTAGTGGGGCCCACTGTTGTAGGGGATGTTAGGTAATAGTCTAATTTTAAAAACAGCAGGGGGTGAAAGCCATTGATAACCTCTTTCTACCCCAACCCAAAGCTCTCCCTACCAAAGAAATATTACTGGCATTGACATGGGTGGGCTTAAATGAGAGGGAAAGAAACAGGGATAACTGTGAGTTCAAAATAAAAAGGGTTTAGATGCAGAAACCTTATCTCTTAAGTCTTTGTGAAAGGGCTTATGGTGTGTTAGTAAGAGTCTGAACTGGATTGTATTACAATGATGGGATATTTTAGGGGTGGGGGGCTAATAAACAAGCAGAAGTGGGATAAACCCAAAGCAAGCTCCCTCTAGAAGGCTGAAACATACTCATACGCAAGTATGTGGACGTGTTTAGTTACCTCAATTTTATGTTGCATTCTCAGCATTTCCACAAGGGGTGCTCTAGCGTATTTTAGCATAAATGTAAAAGTAAATTAATTTCCAAATAGGATCTTCTGTGGCTAGATGTTTTCATCAAGCCTTGAACTGTTGGCAGCAACAATTTGAAGCAAATCTTGCTGAGCAAGTTTAGGTTATTTAAACTCTCTGCATGTTTCTAGCTGGCTACCTGAATAAAGCTTGCATTAATACTTGACATTTCGAGGTAACTCCATCCTTCACCTTACCTTGAGTACTGAGGTTTGAATATGAATGCACATTAAGTATATCTGATGAGACGGTCCACTTGAAGTACATTGGCCTAGCATTCACATCTGCGTTAACATACTTGCGTAGAGTATATTTTTGGCCTAAGCTTGAGATGCTTGGTAGATAGTGTGTGTAGCAATATCTTCCCTACATGAGAGCTTGCTGGCACACAATCCCATGGTCCACATTGCCAGGGTACACTGCCAGTTATTTTTGGAGCGCATTCCTTGACCAGCAGCGGAAACAGGATCCCTGTTTCATTCACGACTTATTCATGCTGATGTGATCTACTAGGCAAAGTAGACAAATTAGCCAAGTTTCCTAACATTGTAAGATATAACTGCTGTCAGGTAGGTCTGTGTCTGCTTTCTGTGGTGTTTGCTTAGTCTAGTGTCTAACCTAAATAAACTCAGCTAGTATACTCGGACACGGAAAGCATTAAGAAACAAACCACCGCCACTTTTTAAAGTGCCTCTGACAAAATCTCAGTCATTTACTATTCACAATCAGCGAGAGAGTTTCTCCTTTCACACTGGGAGAGGCAGCCGTAGAGGAGAGAACGAAAGTGAGTGGTATTATAAATATTGCCCTGTCAGACAAGGTAGAGCAGAAAGCACTTTGATAAATATTATTGGAAGAGTAGAGGAGACACAGGACAGTCATGATCGGAATGCTGTCACTGATGAATCCTGCTGAATATCGTTGCCAGGCGATCCACCCCTCCTCACAGAGCTCCTGTTGTCCGAGCAGATTTGGAGGAGAGTTAATCAGACATAAAAGCTCTTCTGTCCCTCCCCAGACGCCCTCTACCTTCTCCTCCAGTCGCCAGATCAATGAGGAATACATAAACAAGCTTGAAGGATATCTGAAACGCTCACTCAGGGACTCACTCAGGCCTTATGGCTGTCTTATTCCCACTTCAGCCCATTCTTTGTCTGATTTTCACACTACTTTATGGCCTTTTTCCATAATTAGTCACTTTTACAAGGTATTTGCATAGTATTTTGGAAATACTGTAGTACCACAGTAATAACAGTTTTGGACAAAACCAAATACAATGGTATTCTTTGAAGTACATTGGAATCAAAATCATACTGAATAATGTATGGCATTCAAGGCCAGATCATTGTTCCTTGAGGCTCCTGAGCAAGCATCTTTGGACTCCCATTCCTCCAAGTTCCACCTCTATTGGTAGACCTGCATTAGGCAACAAACTTAGAGAACACATTTTGCTAGGATAACTTTAGGTGACAAACAACAGAAGCCAAGGGTTGTGGTGATCAAATGGGAGCTGAAAGGTCAGCAAATGCTGTTTTTGCTAAAGTGACAAGAGCCCTAGCTCCTGAGAGGGCATAGTGGTCAGTTAACTCTGTATGCGGTGAGGGGCCTGGAGCATTAGTAGTCAGCTCGGTCTGTATTCATTAAGGTCAAGGGGCACCAATGGTAATGTCCCACTGTATTCACAGTGTTTCCAGTGGCCCTAGTGATCATGTCCCAATTAATGTGTTGGGTAGCCCAGGGTCCTAGTGGTAATGTCTCACCCCACGTGTATAGGTTGTGACCTTGTGGTTCTGTCCAGTGTATACACTGGGGTTCTCGGGGCCCAGTAGTCTTGTCGCAGTGTATGGGCCCTAGCAGTTATGACTTACTGTATGCGGCAGATCACTAAAGACCCTACTGGTAATGTCCCACTGTAGGCTGGGGCCCATGTGGGAATGCCTAATTGCATACACTGAGCAGGCCATGAACATAGTGGTTATGACTCTCTGTATGTACCGGAGGGTCTGGGGCCCAGGGTTGTAGTGGTCATGTCCCACTAAATGCCCTAGCAATCTTGTCCCACTAATGTGTTGGGTAGCACACACATGTGCCATGGAGTCCCGGAAGTGTAGTGGTCATGTTCCACTTTATGTGCTGGGTAGGTTCTGGCCTTAGGGGTTTTGTCCCACTGTATACACTGGGGGGGGGGGGGGGGGGGCTAGGTGCCCCATAGCCTTTTCACAGTGCATGGACCCTACTGGTAATGTCCCAGTGTAAGCTGGGGCCCTAGTGGGAATGCCCAATTGTGTACAATGGGCAGGCCATGAACCTAATGGTTATGACTCACTGTGTGGACCCAGGGGCCTGAGGCCCTAGGGGTCAGCTTGATCTACCAAGACTCAAGTATCCTGGGCAGTCCCTTTGGCAATCTTTCACACAGCCTTATGCTTTGGTGGTCCCTGGGAACTGGTCCCACTTGTACAGTCCTTGGTTAAATATACATCTGATACATTCACTGTACCATGGTATCATTTGTGGTAAGGTTGTTAGGGCACTAGTTTAGTATGCATAAAAGTTTATTACTTAGTATGTTTGTTTCTACACAAATTTCTTTAGTTATTTTTGTTTTCAGAGATGATAAGGGTGACTAAACCAATTTTTTTTTGGTAGACAATGACTGATGAATTATCAAAACAGTGTTTATTTGTTAGTATGTGATACTGTAGATTTATAGGTCTAACATTTTCTCCGTCATCTCGAATCAACTCTTGGCCAAGTTTAGGACTGGCTCTTATAACAATGGCCCCTCTCTCTTGCTGCATTATTGTCCTGCACATTGCTTCTGGCCAACAGGAAGATAGACTGGGCCCTCAGCCAGGGCCAGAAAGCTTCCTCCCACCAACACTCACACTAGCAGTGCATACTAACAGCCTCTGTTCAGAAGGCTTTCGGCGTGAATCATGGACATTGACTGTTTTGGTCACACCGTTCTCATTAATGCAGCTCTGGACCACTGTATGTCTGACCACCCAGTGATGCTACATATGCAGAGTGAATTCTCTCTGTGTCTGTGTATATTCTCCTGATATAAACTTGAGCTCTTATCAGAGGTGCCTCTAAGAACATCCCTCCACACCATTTATTAACCAGCTGCAGTTATTTGACTGCAATCAATGTTGACTTACTAAATAAATAGCCAAAAAAAGGCTGAGACAATATGTTGTCTTCATCTTTGTGGAATCGGCTGAGTAGAATGTGACAGTGTATTTGCTTTCATCTGCATTGTTTTGTGACAAGGGTAGATTCAATGTCAAATCGACCTGTTGTGCGACAATGCATCTAGGCAATGCACACTGTCCTGAAAGCAATCTTAGCGAGCCTTATAAAAACATGCTGTTTAAAACTAGACAAACCATTTTCAGACAAAAATATAGTAGCAAATCACTAACATTTAAAGCAATGCTGTTAATGTGCACAAAGTTGTGCTGCAGTGTTTTCTTAAACACCTCATCTTCATTAAAGGTGGTAAAATGAAATTTAGTTTACTTATATTTTCAGTTACCAGTAATATTTTTTCTTAATATCTTACATTTGGTCATTTTTTAAATTGTAAATAGTACCTTTTCAATATTTTCCTTTTGTGCTTTTTTCCCCTTTTTTTTAATTTAGATTTTTACCTTGTTAACATTCCAATTTGTGTTTTTGATTTTATTCTTGTGTAGAAACTGAGGATTTTATAAATTTTTGTTTGTTCACATCTTCTGAGTGTGTTTAACAATCCATGCTGGACATGTAAACAGTAATAAAAGAAAAAAAAGATGTTAAAGAATTAAGTCTCTGCTTTCTGCTGAATCAAGAATGTTCCACAGTTACTTCTAAAAAACAGTAAGGCCAATTCCTTGCCTTGTTCACAACTCAACAATGCATCACATTTCACAAGTAAAATGGGTTGCAAACAATGTCATGTTGACTTGAAACATTTATATCAGTAGCCAATCAAAAAGCATGAAAGCATGAAAAAGCATTGTTTCATTCATCTGATGTTCACTGTTGTTCTTGCCTTTCATGGTTGCCCTTGTTTTGTCCACAATGAACTGTACAGTGCAAACCTCCAGAGATCTCCACTGTAAACAAGCCATATCCCTCCCAACCCCCATTGCTGGGCTCTTCTCTCTCCCAGGAGAAAGATCGGGTCCCTGAATCAGCCTACATTTCCTCTCCGTCAGGAAAGAGCAGGGCTGTATAGGCCATGGGAGAGTGGGTGGGATATTTATAAAGGTCTGCTGAAACAAAGAGAAAAGAAGAGAAACAAGTGATCGAAGCATGTAGAACAGGTGCCACAAAGTGAACTGCAGAAAACCAAGCAGAAACAGTATATCCTGAGTGTGCTGTTAAGTGATTTAAAAAACACTGTGGCCTAACATGCAACTCTGTTTCTCAGAGAAACATTGTTTATTGCATCTTTAAATGATGAACGTATAGGTCAGATTTGTGACTTGAGTATCCTGTAATGTCCGTTTTCTAAAATCAATTTTCCTGTTTGCTTAACTACCATCTCCAAATTTCTGTATGCTTTGATGACCTGCACTACTATTCAAAAGTTTAGGGTCAGTCTTTTTTTTTTTCTTCAAAGATATCAATAGTAATCTCAGTAAGGATGCATTAAATTCTGTGACAGTGAATATTTTTATATTGTTACTAAAATTTGTTTCATAGATTTTTTTGTTTTTATTTTTGATCATTGCCAGGCGAATGTCTCAAGGTTACGCATATAACCATGGTTCCTCACACTTTGGGGAATGAATTTTGCTTGAGCGACTCTAAATATCATGTGAAATCTGTCCAATGAAAGGGCGTGACATCATGGGTGGGGTGACGTAGCGAACAGAAAGCTATAAAAGCATGTGCTGTGCAGCTGGCATCAGCTTTGAGTAGAGAAGCAAGTGCTGGCAGAGTGCTGGCAGTATGGCATTGAGACGCAGCATCTCGTTCCCCCGATGAACCATGGTTACATGCGTAACCTAGAGAAGTTCCTCTTCAGGAACTCGAACTGCGTCGAAAACGCTACGGGGAACTAGGTGCCCACGCCGCCAGACTTCCAAATCCCTGCCTAGTGTGTATCCAAAGAGCACAGCTAAGGCGAGAGAACGGAAGTGCCGAGAGTGGCTCGCATATCTAGATCATAGAAAATAATCTATAGATTTTACAGAGATAGTCTGTCAACTTCACTTTCCATTTCCAGTGTAACAAATGAACTGAATGGCTGCATCTGAAAAGCTGATAGATGCTGTCTCTGCAAACAGCATACGAAGGTAGGAGGGCAACAAGGCCTGTCTAAATACAATGTTTGTGTCACTTCCTGTCTCCTGAGATGCCTTCATCTGATCGATTCTTGAAGGCAGCATAGATCTGTCCTTAGCTGACTATAAAATTCCACAATCCTGTGTGTTCCATTCCATAACAGTTGAGTTAACAAGTCAAGTCATGTCACCTTTATTTATATAGCTCTTTAAACAAAAAAGATTGTGTCAAAGCAACTGAACAACATTAATAAGGAAAACAGTGTGTCAATAATGCAAAATGACAGTTAAAGGCAGTTCATCATTGAATTCAGTGATGACATTATCTCAGTTCAGTTTAAATAGTATCTGTGCAATCATTTCCAATCAAGTCAACGATATCGCTGTAGATGAAGTGACCCCAACTAAGCAAGCCAGAGGCGACAGCGGAAAGGAACCGAAACTCCATCGGTGACAGAATAGAGAAAAAACCTTGGGAGAAACCAGGCTCAGTTGGGGGGCCAGTTCTCCTCTGACCAGACGAAACCAGTAGTTCAATTCCAGGCTGCAGCAAAGTCAGATTGTGCAGAAGAATCATCTGTTTCCTGTGCTCTTGTCCTGGTGGTCATCTGAGATCAAATAAAGATGGCATCTGAAAATAGTGGTTGATGGTCATTCGTGCATAAATGTCTGTAGTACTTAAATATGTGCTTAATTATCATGAAAGGTCTCTCTGTTTTGTTATATATAGGTCATTAAACTATAACACTGCCTCAGAGGTTTGTCCAAAATCAGTTTCAGGATTTAAACAATCATTTGCTATTAATCACATTCAAAATAAAAGTTTATGGTTACATAATATATGTCTGTGTACTGTGTATATTTATTATGTATATTTAAATTCACACACATACATGTATAAATTAAGGAAAAATATGTTGGTTAGGCACCCTTCAGCCATTATTTATTCACGATACAGCACGGCCTCTCGTACACACACACACACACACACACACACATATATATATATATATATATATATATATATATATATATATATATATATATATATATATATATATATATATATATATATATACACATCTAAATACACACACACAAATATTTTTTTTAAATATATACACGTGTGTATTTATATATACATAATAAATTAACACACTACACACATACTGTATGCAGTGTGTAAACATAAACTTTTATTTTGAATGTGATTAATTGTGATTAACCGTTTTGCAGCCCTAGTTTCGGGAGGTACCTTCATGCACAAATGCTGCCTGCAAAGTTAATGTCTAATAGGACATTGAGGTATCAAGTCAGCTGCCTAAGCATTCATAAGCATAATTATTTTAAATGTAAAATAACCAATTTTTTGTTTTAGAAAATAATTGAAGCTGCACTCCACACGTAGGCTTTATAACATACTAGCCTACTATTCTTCAAATCCTGAGTTAATTACTTTCAGATCCCCACCTGGTGTTTGTTAAAAACACACTTAACACTCACCCCTCCCTCAGGCACCTGCTATTTCCTAACAGATCATCTTGAAGAAAGCAGGTGGGTCTGGCACTGTCACTTACATACTTTGTTCCGTTTTGACACCACCCCCCTGTCTGTTCATCTGTCTTTGTCCCTGCTGGGGAATGAGGTCAGTGTTTTTTTAGCAGAAAGCATGTGGTATGGAGTGTTTATTTGTGGAAGGATTAGGGTGGGCAGCGATCGCACACTATAACATCTCTCCATAAAAACCTGTATGGCTCTAACAAGACCCAGCAAGCACATTCTTTCTTTGGATTTATATGGTTTCCTTCACGAACAATTTCAAGTTCTCCTTTGCAAACTTGTAAACAACATGGACCAAAACAACTTCACAAAACTTAATTGCGCACAGCATATTCATGTCTAATGTGAGCCATGGGTGTACTTCCCCTGAATGTTGAAACTGAACTAATTTCACAATGCACGAGCACCTGCAGTGAGGCGTTTTCTTTTAAAAGAACTCTGAGCACACATGACTGTTTTTCTAACCTGACACACTTATGACTGCACGTTCGTAACCCTAGAAGGCACTAAATGCTTTGTCAGCTTCTCTGCCCAAGGCCAGCCAAAAGACTGATTGGCACCTCTGAAGGTACACATTGCGTTAAAGTACTAGTGGACACAATGGCTATGGCACAAAGATGGCTATTAGGATGTTTTGGCAACTTTATTCCTTCAAGGGTCTTTAAACTATTTCCTGATCAGTAAAGCTGTCAACAAACTCCACTTAGTGTATGTCACATTGAACGCATTAGCATTAACACTCAAACAAAAGTTGTACAGGAAGAGGAAAACCAAGATTAATGTTTAAGGTTGTTTTAACAGTGATACTCTTCTCATTTTTATTATAATTAAGAAAATACACAATTGGAAAAACAATTCTGGCTGCTACTATGGGCTCAGTGCGAAAAATCTTTTCTACAGATAACAAAATTACAAGCAATAGCAGAAAATAAATACAATACAACAACGACACAAGTTCAGTAAATAGTGCTTTTCAGGTTTTTCAGCTCAGTCTAAAATAAATTTCAAGGTAGGCCTACGGTACAGAAATGTAATAATCAAATGTAAAATAACTGCATAGTCTTAACTGTATAAATTAAATATAGATTAATCATTTTTGATTTTATAAAGGTTATTTAGTCAGGAGCAGTGAGCACTTGTATTTTTCTTTGACAGCATTAGATTTATTATTAGTTTGTTTTCACTTTAAGAACGAAGCACGGATTTAATATACTTATACACATGCCTTTTCTTTCTCAACTGTTTACGTTAAGACATATGTCTAACCGACTGTGTTAACTGGGATATTCGCCAAAACGCGCATTTTTGTGTGATTTTGTCTGTATTTATTCATCCATGCACAAAAAAGTGAAAGAGAGCTCTATTTAGTATTGATGCAGCTGTCTGTATGCATGCACTGAAAACATCTCCGGTTACTTATGTAACCATGGTTCTCCTAGTAGGGAACAATACACTGCGTCCTTTAGGGGTCGCTATGGGGGATCCCTCGTCATGACCTGTGTCTGAAGCATACATTGAAAAAAACCAACAACACGTTGGCCTGCAACAGCCCTTGATGTCACTACCAGTGCGACTATAGTATAAAAAGTTGCCCATCATCCACTTTTTCCTCTGAAGCTTGCATCCAAAGCATGGCAGGAAACTAGAGGATGCGGTGTCTTGTTCCCTACTCAGGGAACCATGGTTACATAAGTAACCTGAGACTTTCCCTTTCAAGGGAACTTCGAACTAGGTCTTCTAGGGGTCACTATGGGGAACAGTAAACCCACACCACCATGCTGAGGGGAGTGCAGGCCAGAACCATGGCAAGCACTAAGTACCGACTTTACCATTTCCATGGGATTTGCCCCTGGGACATTAGACGGCTGTCCGTGACATTATCCCAAACTTACCTGTTAGGGCCAGACTCCTGGGCCCAGATTAAAGCTCAAGGCTTTGAAACAAGAATAGATTCCTTTAAAGGGATACAGCTAAGAGCCTAGCATCATACTAAGTCTAGGCCTGTCACACAGGGGCTACCGCTTGCTCTCGCATAAACTTGCTGAAGGAACTCAACAGATCCCTAGTAGGAACAGCCTGTTTAAATAGGTATCCTGAGGATACATAGGTAAAGTGGCGCCCAAGATGAACAGGGCTTTAACCAGCTCAAGAAAGGGCATGAAGCAAACACGTGAAGCCCTCACCATATAGGTTTTTAGAAAAGAACGCAGAGTACTAGCATGTGAACTTACCACAGTGTGGATTTAAGAAAGTGCGCAAAGACACATGCACAATTACCCCCAAATGGATTTTAGGATACCATTCTAAGGGGCTCTCGTGGCACTCTGAAAGAGCAGCTCATAGATGGAATGGTACATCCCAAAATCAACTCGATCTATGGTATAATGCTGGAATGGCTAGCCGTAAATATATAGCTGAGGGGAGGGGCAAACACTCCTAAGAATGGAAGAGAACTCGAGCACCCAAAAGGAAGCACCATGCTCACAATATCCCTCAATGCTGAGGAGAGCGATGCTTCAAAGTGTGTTAATAGACACACTGGTTGAGTACAGCCCAAGGTACCGGGGTCTAACCAACTCAGAGAAAGGGAACGAAGGTAATACGTGTACCCCTTAGTAGAGCGCAGTCTCGGGAGTACCCCCCGGCCTGTGAGGGGCGATGGGGGTATGTGACGAGTGGGTCGGGGCCGAGAGCCGTGGGAATGGGGCGAGGCCAGTGGAGTGATTCGAAATGAGCGACACCTGCTCGACCCACTGGTCTCGAGTCCCACGGAGGAGATGGAAGGATCTAAAACAGGAGCAACGACAGTGACGGATGAGAGAGGACCAGGCCTGGATTTTAGTTTGTGTTTTGGTTTTGTTTGTGCGCGGCAGTCAGCCCGTGAGGGGCTGCTGCGCTGTTTTATGTTTATTTTGATTATTAAAGTTTGATTTGATTGTCCTCCGGTTCCCACCTCCTTCTTCCCGATGATTATGGAGTTTTTATTGTTACATGCACACTTACCACTAATGTGGATTTTAGAAAGTGCGAATATTCTTCAACGTGCAGTCTTACCACCATGTGGATTTCAGAAAGTACACAGAGCTTAGCATGTGTACTGAAAGCTTGGCAAGCATCTGTCACAGATGCCCGGAAGTACTGAGCCAAACGGGAGAGGCAAAGCTCAAATACAACCCTCTGCCGTGAGGGGAGCACTGCCTCCCAGTGCCGTGCCAGGGGCAGTGCCGTGCCAGGGGCCTGATCATCAAGAAGGCTCCTGCAGAAGCCTATGACCTGGCTGCATGATCCAGGAAGCATGAAGCCGGAACCAGGGCTATCATACCGGCTGGACACAATATCGACGAGTAAAGTAACACTGCAAATCGAGCACCCGATTTCTGAAACCAGCCAAGGTGGGTGCTCACAGAGGACCTACCTTAGAAAGGACAGAAACCTGCAGGTCCCGGAAAAACACTGCCAAGAAATCTCACAGAAGGATTATACACACATAACGACCAGCACATTAATATATATATATATAGAATGGATCATACTCACCCACCATGGTTCCAGCGCTGGAGCCCTGCTCAAGAAGCGATCCAAAGAAGCTTCTATTCTGTACCATCAGTAAGGTGGTCACTATGAAGCCATAGGACCAACCAAAACATCATAGGTCTAGCATAGGAGACTGTAATGCAGGAAGTTCCTCCAAAGGGGGATTCCCTCTGATTCCTCCTACCCCTTCTTGTAGGTGCGCCTTTGCCTACCTGAACTTCTCGACCACCGTCTTGATGTAGGTACCGAAAAGTTCAGAAGGCAAAACAGGAGCATCAAGAACAAAGCCCTTTTCTTTTTTCCAGATATCTGCTAGGTTCACTCACAGATGTCTCTCTGTTACTACCATAGCCGCCATAGACCTGTCCATGATGGAGGCGGCCTGCTTAGTAGCAAGGAGAGCGAGATCTGAGGTGCGGCGCAGCTCAGCTACCTGATCGGGAGAAAGGCCCTCTCTTTTATCCAGGTCTTTTATCATGTGCAACGAAGCCACAGCCTGACCTGCTACTGCATATGCCCTGCCATTTAAGCGAGATGTATCCTGAAAGGGCTTAAATGGCAAGGAGGGAGTATTAAGAGAGGACGTCTAACCCATAGAGAGATAGCTAGCCAGCATCTCTTTTACAGCATAGCATCTTTTATGCTCACCTTGTGCCTTTGGGCAGTCGTTATATCGAGTCCTGATACGTGAGTGTGAACAAGAATACACCCGTTGGCGGTAAGGCATAGACGGACATTAGGGGTGTAACGGTACATGTATTCGTATCGGACCGTTTCTGTACAGGGCTTTCGGTATGGTGCACGTGTGCACCGAATGCAATATTTTGTGAGCCCTCCAGCGGATTCTAAAGTTTTCATTGGTCATGTCAATATGTCAATCACTGTACAGATTGCCCAGCACTGATCTCTAAACCTACCCGTCGTCACTGTAAACTAAACCAATGAAATTGACTGCAGGGCGGGATTTCCGTTGAAGTGATTTGGAAAAAAATAAATAAATCACACACTTGTTTGGGAACACTTCGGTTTCCCAGTGAAATACGTCAACGTATTTTTTAAATATGAGCAGGCCTACAAGCTGGGATTGGTAATGCTGCACTGTAAACATAGTTATTTATTTATATTTTTCATTATATTTTGTTATGTGATATTGGTTAAAGACTGAGAGTATTTTATTTAGTGGAGAACTTTGCAGCAGTATTTTATTTCTTATTCTTTGTTTATTTTATATATACTTTATTATATTTTATTAAAAAGTGTTTAAGTGTAAACAAATTGTTAAAAAAGTTTAATGTTTGCATTTCTTTCCCTTACTGTACCGAAAATTAACCGAACAGTGACTTTAAAACCGAGGTACCTACCGAGCCGTTACACCCCTAATGGACATTATGTGAAAATGTGGACAGTGCGAAAGGTGCCTATTTATACTACAGATATTGATATTTTACATTTGGCATCGATGGATTATATCGTCAGACATTGTATTGATGTATCGATCCATATCGATGAATCGATACATCCCTAGTAAAAACATGCAAATGGACAGCTAATTTGCATTTAATATTAATTTAAACTACATTTTAATTTAGTTTCTGAAGACATTATGTTCAGTTTACACAAAATAATATTCTTAAAAATTATATTAAATTTTCATAAGTCATCTGTAACACTGTACTAGATACTGTATCCCATAATGCAATGTGCCCTACTTGACTTCCCTTTTCCAGTGTGGTGAAATCAGCTGTGGAATGAAGCAACTGTGATATATATATACATATATATATATATATATATATATATATATTTATATAAATACACACTGTGCAGTATGCATTAGAAAGTGCACTATCATTGTTTTGAACTTAGTGTTTATTTCACAGAACTGCTCATCCTTAATCAAATGTGCACAGTTTTAATCAAAAAACGAAGAACAGGAATGCCCTCTTTTAAAAAAGTGAAGAATCGTTCACATTTCAATATTCTGTGATTTACAAAGATCTGAAAAGACAGAATTTAAAGGCACAGAAGCACTGTGAAGTAATGATTCAGCATTATTCTGCCTTTTCTGAAGATCAATTTAGGTAAAAGCGAGACGAGTAGGCTCTACATGAGTTCTGTCCTGAATGAGCACATTTGAGGTCATTTAGCAGTTGGTTAATGGGCTTGTGGTGTAATGGCTGCTGAAGTCATCCATATGTTACACATTAGTGGAAATTATCATTGTAGTGATCATAATGAGATTCTAGCTTGTAATGACCTTCCGGTAGAGCTGTAATGCAGAGAAGCCTTCAGAACTGCCAGTAAAGCCATGTTTTTCTGACAAAGCATCTGTTAAATGGTAGTAGCCATGAGCTAAATGTCGAAAAAATCTGTAAGAAATATTAATTTATCTTTGTGAAAAAGAACACTTTAGCATACTTTTAAAAAGAGTGCTTATTACGGAAATAATATACTTTAATGGAATATACTTAAGTGCAAACGGAATGCAATCCTTTTGGACACCTAATTGCATATATATTGCAATTAATGGACATTTATTATAGCTTAGTTGAAATTTATATTAGAGCAATTAGCTAAAGTTTAGAGTGCAATTTATTTTACATTTTTTTATACTAGTATTTGACTGATTATTGTAGTATTGCCTTCTCTTCCATCTGTTATTTTGAAAACATTTTCCTGTCTATGAGAAAATTCAACCAGTAGAGTGTTGTTTTTTTCTGGAGGTTTGAACCGAAGATGAGCATCATGGGATGTATTGCATCACCTCATATTGACATATAATGTATGTGGTTATGTGTGCTAGCAGAGGTCAGAGGAAGTGGGCCTGACAGGGTCGGGTGGACTTTGTAGGTCAATCTGTTTCCTGAGAAAAAGTCTTCAAGTAATCAGGGTCTTTGCTCATCACAGCTCTTATTCTACTTTTTAGTTCCCATAACCTCACAGTGTCTGTGACATTTGAAGTAGCAGCACCCTGGAGATACACACACACACACACACACACACACACACACACACACACACACACACACACACACACACACACACACACACACACACACACACACACTTATGAGTCTCCTTATGAATCCTTTATACTGTTTTACTCAGATCACATGCTTACATGCACAAAGACAATCTCAGTGGTTATACACTTTGCCCTATTTTTCTTTCTTTTTTTTCTGTTTCGTATTTCTGTTATTGTAGTATAAATATTACAAAATATGACATCAAATATTTCATAAACCACTTATACTTTTTCTAAAGTAATACAAAAGTAATTTGTCTAATGTGACACAAGCAGATAAAGTTTCAGATAGCAGTATAGCATGCTATTCTTTGAAATGTACAGTATATCCATATTGCATGCTGTTTCACATACCATGGTTAAAATAGTAGGCAATGTACAGTACATACTGTGTAGTAAAGTATCAATAGACAATTAATATTAAGGAATATTATTGATTTGACTCAATATGACAATAAATCAACTGTCTTCTGTAGCGCTGATTTATAGTAGCTCAATTGGTAGAGCATTGCGCTATGAAGCACAAGGATGGGGGTTGGATTCTCCGGGAACACATGATAGGTAAAAATGTATAGCCTGAATAAAAGCGTCTGCTAAATGCATACATTTAATTTTTTTTTTAAATTTAAATTTAAATTTAATTTTAGTTGAATGTCATTTGCTTTAGAATTAATGAACTTTGCAGTGTGGACACTGTTATTGAATTAACTGAATCTGTCTTGAAGGAAATTTAGTTCAATAATGACAGATTTGTCTTTTTTAGAGCTGCTTTGCAGCTGAAATTGTATTCATTGCATAAATGAAGGTGTTTTTAAACAATGCTGGGAAGTTGCTTTGAATCTGTATTGTATAAAGTACTATATAAATAAATGTGACTTGATTAGTATGCAGTAAGCAGTTTGCTAGTAGGCCTGTTCCAGTTTTAAACATTGTCGTGCATTGGATCTTATAGAATTTCCCTCTCCCATGACACACATGCAAAGTGCTCCATGATTATATTCACTAATGGTCTTGATATATGCGATCGCTCTTTATAAATATAGCATGGAGCTAGATAGTCCTGAGAGACAGAACCTTTTGATCGGACTGTATTTTCAAAAGAAAGAAAAAAAACTTTAATGGACTTCACATAATCTTTATAGATTCAGATCAGCAAAATGCCATATTGTGTGAATAAAAGACATGTGTTTAAGAATCAAAAGCTGTCACATTGCCAAATAAGACGGAGTGCCTGCTGTGTCTGGTCAGTTATGCTGACTCCAAGACAATAAAACACCACAGTTTCTATCTACTCTATTCAGTATATCACTCTGCATGCTACTTAAAATGACAACATGCTAAGAAACATAGAAAACCATTATAATAATTTGCAAAGAGCAACTCAAATTTGGTTTTGTTTGACATTTCTTACTGTAAGTTTAAGGAATGTTTATGCTTGCCTTCCCTGCAATATAGATTGAACATCATCAGACGCTAATGTTAAACACATTACCAAAAATAGAGATGCTTAAAAAAAAAAAAAAAACAGGCCAGAACTGGGTCGTGTGAATGACAGTATATAGACTTGCCATTGATGAAAATGAAGCTTCTTAAGAAGCCTGGTGTTTACTAGTGATAGTAATCATAAATAAAAATAAAATAAATTCTAAACAAAATTATTTTGAAAAAATGAATGCAAACTCAGAGCCAAGTAAAAAAAAAAAAATTGTAAAACTATGGTCTTGTCCCAAATGTCACACTTCAGGTGAACTTGCAGCAGTGTGACATGTGAACCCTTTCCAACATTTACTGTATGATTTTAAGATCCATCTTTTCACACGCTTTACTATATGCAAAATGTAGGCAAACTATACGATATATAGGCAAAATAAGAAAAATATAACTTCTGTTCAAAAGTTTACACCCCTTAATGCATTGTTTTTCCTTCTGGAGCATAAGTGGCTATTTGAACTTTTTGTAATAGTTGCATATTTTGGTAAAACGATTAACATTTTGCTGATATTGCAAAGTGCACTTTTTGTCTTTTACACTTTCTGACATATTATGACAATGTGGTGTAGTGAAAAAACAAAACAATAAATAAAACATTTGAATGTAGTTTTGCAACAAAACATGTTTTCCAGATATTACCAATCATTGGCTAACACTTTTTGTCTGCCCCACTTGTCAGGTCAGAGTTGCACCCCTGCATAAGAGATCTTTTCTCTGTTCCCAAACCTAGTCTAGAAACCTGCATCTTACAGCGTCCAACCATATGCTAATCTTTTCAGCAGGGAGGAATAAAGTAAGACAAAAGAGTCTCTCTGTTTCTATTGTTAACATTCACACTCTTTTATGCTGTGTCAGGCGTATAAAAATCATTCTGATAAATTATTTAAATGTGTGATGGGAGGAGTAGGCTTGTATAAGTGCGCAAGTGTATGTTACATTACTTAGCAGACTCTGCACATCTGCTCGTAGTCCTGTTTGCCGATTAGTCAGACATTCCCGGCCCATGATGTCTGCTGGTGTTGCAGCTGTGCAGTGGAGACCCCTACCAGGGGGCTCAGCATCTGGACTCCATCCCCTAATTTCAGGGTGTGTTCAAAGGTCAGGCAGCAAAAAGAGTCCTAGGACGACTTACGGGATATGGAGTCCATCAAAAGTCCTCCTTGATTTCAACTGGATATTACAGAGATGGGGAATTAGGGACGTACAATTTGATCAGAGTTCAGAGAATAGATGGATTCCAATCATCGTCCACTCCAGAACTCAAATCCCATATAGATACTCCCAGCTTGATGACTGATTACACATCTTAGATGACTGTGATGATTCCAGCATGAAAGGCCATTCCTCCCTCTTTTCCCTTTGCCAGTGCTTCATTGTGCTGCACTCATCCGCTCACTCATTGCAGCACTCCATCCATCATGCTAGTCTTTGTTGGCTTGTCACCCAGATAAGATCACTCACATAAACAACTTAAACACTAGAGAAAAGGAGACCTGCTGGAGAGATAGTTCCTCTTCCTCTGTGGCATGTTAATTAGGGAAATAGACTCGAGAGTCAGGATCGTGGAGACTCAATTCAAGTTCGAATTGACCAGTACAAAGACAAGCATCCTCATGGGGGACATTATTCAGCTTTCCTTTTGTCATTCATCATTTAGTCTTTCAGTCTGCTTACTTGATAACATAGCATCTTAAATCCATCAATTAGAATGTATTAGTAAAATACAAATGCATATAAATGTGTAAATAATGAAATATTGAATGAATAAATTATTTTATTTTATTTTACAAACCTGATTCCCAAAAAGTTGGGACACTGTAAAAATTGTGAATAAAAACAGAATGCAATGAATGATGTGGAAGTTTTAAATTTCAATATTTTATTCAGAATACAACATAGATGACATTGAAAAATTATCATTTTAAGGGAAAAATAAGTGGATTTTAAATTTCATTGCATCAATGCATCTCAAAAAAGTTGAGACAAGGCCATGTTCACCACTGTGTGGCATCCCCTCTTCTTTTTATAACAGTCTGCAAACGTCTGGGGACTGAGGAGACAAGTAGCTCAAGTTTAGGAATAGGAAAGTTGTCCCATTCTTGTCTAATACAGGTTTCTATTTGCTCACCTGTCTTAGGTCTTCTTTGTTGCATCTTCCTCTTTATGATGAGCCAAATGTTTTCTATGCGTGAAAGATCTGGACTACAGGCTGGCCATTTCAGTACCCGGATCCTTCTTCTACGCAGCAATGATGTTGTAATTGATGCAGTCTGTGGTCTAACATAATCATTTTGGAAAATGCAAGATCTTCCCTGAAAGAGACGATGTCTGGATGAGAGCATATGTTGTTCTAGAACATAGATATAACTTTCAGCATTTATGGTACCTTTCCAGATGTGTAAGCTGCCCATGCCACACGCACTCATGCAACCACATACCATCACTTCTGCGCTTCTGTATCAGGTTTAGATATGGCTACGATAGATAGATATTTAGATATTCAGCCGGCAACGGCGAATGGCACGGTGGATTGTGTTCACCGACAATGCTTTCTGGAAGTATTCCTGAGCCCATGTTGTGATTTCCATTACAGTAGCATTCCTGTATGTGATGCAGTGCCGTCTGGTCTTCCAGCCTTGACCCTTAAGCACAGAGATTGTTCCAGATTCTCTGAATCTTTGGATGATATTATGCACTGTAGATGATGATGATAACTTCAAACTCTTTGCAATTTTTCTCTGAGAAACTCATTTCTGTTATTGCTCCACAATTTTTCGCCGCAGCATTGGGGGAATTGGTGATCCTCTGCCCTTCTTGACTTCTGAGAGACACTACCACTCTGAGAGGCTCTTTTTATACCCAATCATGTTGCCAGTTGACCAAATAAGTTGCGAATTGGTCCTCCAGCTGTTCCTTATATGTACATTTAACTTTTCCGGCCTCTTATTGCTACCTGTCCCAACTTTTTTGGAATGTGTAGCTCTCGTGAAATCCAAAATGAGCCAATATTTGGCATGACATTTTAAAATGTCTCACTTTCAACATTTGATATTTTATCTTTATTCTATTGTGAATAAAATATAAGTTTATGAGATCTGTAAATTATTCCATTCCTTTTTTACTCACAATTTGTACAGTGTCTCAACCTTTTTGGAATCGGGTTTGTATTTTATTTTATTTATAAAGAAGCTGACAAATTCAGTTTTATCATCACAGGAAAATGTAATTTATTCATTTTGAAATTATTAATATACAATTAAAAATAAAATACAAATTCTAATATTATTTCACAATTGTACTATATTTCAATCAAATAAATGAAACCTTGGTGAGAAAAAAATAAAATAAACATAAAAATAAAAAAAATAAGCAGTCGGAAAAATTCTGAAGTGTATAGGCATCTACTGTCTACCCAGACTCAGTCCAATGGAGCAAAATTGATTGGACGGCTCTTCATAGAACAAATGGTTGATGACCCAAAACATCCAGTAAAAGCATCCCAGGAGTGAAATATTCTGCAATGACCAAGTCAGTTTCCCAATCTCAACCCAATTGAGCATGCATTTTACTTGTTGAAGACAAAACTAAAGGAAGAAAAAAAAATAACAACAACTGAAGTCAGCTACAGTAAACGCCTGGCAATGCTTCACAAAGGAGGAAATCCAGTCTCTGGTGATTTTCATGAGTTCTAGACTTAAGGTAGTCATTGCCTGCAAAGGATTGTCAATAAAATATTAAAAATAGAGGCTGTGTATAAAAATGGTTGTAATTCCCAAGCATTTTATGTTCTATTTTTGTTCAACCCCTTCAATTAAAGCTTAAAGTCTGCACTTCAATTTAATCTTGATTGTTTTATTTTAATTTCTGGTGGCATACAGAGCCAACGTTATGAAAACTGTGTCAGTGTCCAAATATATATGGACCTCAATTGTATTTCACAGCAATGCCATGACAACCATCCATGCACAGCACAACTACAAAAAGAACGTGAAAATCTGGTGTCTGTTCCAGATATAAGTGTTATCTCTTTTGCTTATTTTGCTGCATTTGAATGAAGAGGGCTTTTATGCAGGTGGTGAGATGCTCTGGTCTGGTTCCCTCCCCAACAAACTGCACACATTCCTTTCTCCATTCCAATACTCACTTGAATAGCATCACTGTGTGTTAATGAGGATTTATAAGAGCCTTTGCGTATTGCATTGCGATTCACTTGGCTCTACTAGAGCCTGAAGAAAACAAAATTATGACCACTCTTTTTAATATTTTAGGAGTAAGCCTCTGTCTCTGTCATTGCATTTTTTAAAATACTTTTGGTCCAGTATATTCTTTACAGCCTCATATATGATTTAAACTGAAAGAAGCCAATGATGCAGAAGAGGTTTCACACATTTTCCTTTGATATAGCCTACTATCCTGATCCTCTATTTATACAACAAAAAAATTCAAGTAGGCTTTAAAAGCCCAAGGTGGAGTTCATGTCTAAGTGAGGGTTAACAGTGATTTCCCCCAAAAGGGATTTCTATAACACAAGTGTTCTTCAAACAGAGTCAAAGGACGAATGGGAGTTAGATGAAAGGCTTTTGGGCAACTAGATAAGACCACATCCTCCAGCTCTTTTTAACCCTCAGCCAGCTGATGATAAACAGAGAGATGAGCAGTGGACCATTAGAGGAAAAATCAGTGAGTGGGAGTAACAGACTTAAAGACAATGATTTGTTGGATGTGGTCGGCTGGTGAAATGATCACTTCCTGATTTATTTATTTTTCAGTCATTCATATGTGTCTTAGTTTTTGAGGAAACCTGACATACAAACTCATAGTGAAAATCAGGCACATAGGCACATATCTGAATATGTTTGATGTTTTGGCTATTAACTGCATTTACTGTTCCAAAGACATAAGACTTTTGTTCATATTCAAAACACAAATGAAAATAATTTTATATTGTCTCATTTTATTCCTTCCATTGAAAGTGCAACCAAATCCTTCATGCATTAAAAAGTACAAATAAACATTGTAAAAATAATCCATATGAATTTAGCAGTTTGATCCAAATCCTTTGAAGAGACACGATCGCTTGTTGATGAGATTTAATTGAGACTTTTATTCACAAATAAACACTGATCAGTGCAACACAGAGGCTTAACCGTGCAAGAACCAAACTTGCATTGTACCCCTTTATATACTTTTCTTTTCTTTTTTTACAGTTTGTATATCCACAGTTCTGGTTTGGATTTCTCTAGATTGCTCAGACAGTTATTTTCCCTAATGCAGACATGCAGTGTGTTCAAGCACATCTTTTTGGCCTAGAGGCAATGAGAGGCGACAAGACAGTTGGCACCTTGTTAAAGTTTCATTCTTAGCAACCAGTCATTGCCTTCTAATTTTTAAAGATAATGTAGTTAATGGTTAGGTTATTAGAACTTGGCCTTAGGACCATGGTTGTTGATCCAGGGCCAACAGAAGATTTCGATCCAGGAACACATGCATCCTACTCGACAAAGTCAGAGTCACTGCACACATTATAAATAAAATCTTTATTGCAGTATTCCTAGTTAGGACACAATTATTTTTCCTTTCCCTTAAATTGGAACTCATCATTGTGAACCCATATTGCTTTGCTGCTGTTCCTTTATATCTTGTTCTGCAGTAGAGAAAATGCTTGTTAGACAGCATAATAATGAGTTTATTCATTAGTGTTTCCTCGTTTGCTCACTTTTTTTGCTCAACATTTCTTAAAATACAGTACACAAACGCATCCCAGGAGGCTAAGATGCCTCTCCACTGACTGCGATTGGTGTTCGGTCTTATTTATGGGCATGTTTATTCTCTTCAGCCCATTAATGCACCCTTGTCATGCACGCGGAAGCTAAAGCTGGATTTTCTTTGGAAGTGTTACACAGCAAAAGCTATAAACGGCTCAGCAGAATGGATTGTCAAATCCCCTTCCAGATTCCAGGGTGTCCCTGTACACTGTCACTAAATTAGGCTTCCGTTGCCAAATAGGGAATTATGTTGATTATACATTGACTTTCATGTTTACATTCTCAAAAATGTGTCTGCGCTTTATTCCTTGTACATTTCCAAGTCAGTCATCTGCTGTGAGGATATCCCTTACCAGGTGAACTTCAGCTTGAGGTTGTTGTTTGCTTCAGCCACGTTTGTCAACCAGCTTTAGAAACAGCATAAACCTGGCATTTCATGTTGGTCTAAGCTGGTCGTTTCATCAAGGTGAACCCATGATCCACCTCCATTAAAGGTGTATAATGAAAGGTCTCTCATTTTCCCCTTATTCTGAGTTCTGCGTCTCTTGTCATGAACAGTTGAGTAGTGTCCTGAAAATAACCAAGAACCCTCGTTTTGGAGATATTAGACCACACAGAGACCCTTTCACCAAATTAGGCTCTGCGCTGCTGTTTGGCATGTAAAGCTTTAAAGCCTGAAGCTCTTTAAAAGTATCTGATGGCTGACAGCCATTCTGAGGTTCACATATCTCACTGACTCGACCTCCAGTGGCGAAGCCAGTCCACATATATTCATGCTGACGCATTCAGAAGTGTTTTTTTAAAAAGACAGGCCAATTCATTTGCTTCTGGGATAAAAAACATGAATTTAAAAGTAACTAAATCTTGCTTTCAGCCAAAACTGTCAATTTCTCTTACACTTCTGTGCAAACCTGGCATGGATGCAATACATGCAAGAACCAATGAAGTGTGTGCAGTTTCTTACACAGCAAGAGCCACAAAATAAAAAAGAATCCATTATAATCAGTGATGCTGTCTACACTGGATGTGTCACGATGAGACACTTCCAGAAAACTGATGACATACTCCGACATTTGCATATTCCTGACAACAGCACAAGTGGATTTAGAACTTTCACTTTGTTACGTTGAGTGTAGATCGCCTTTACCTGTTGGGGTGTGATGCGACAAAAGTCAGTCTCTGTGTAAACATGGTTTAACCTTGACATTTAAAAAATTTAATATTGATTTTGTGTTAATACTACACACGTGATAATAGAGTAAATAATCCAATTCTAATAAATGGTTGACACTCCAGCACAGTAGGTGGCAGTATTGGCTGGTTGCCACCTGTCATAAAACACGAAAAAGAAGACATAGTGTGTAGTTACTAAATGCAGTGCAAAATCATGTCAACTGAGATATAAGACGAAAGCAATACACTCGCAACTGACGACAGTTAGCTCACCAGTTTGCTAAAGGCAAGAAATATTTGTGTAGAAGTAACCCTTTAAGTATCAAGTTCATACAGTAGCTCTATTTACTTGTTACTGTTTTGTGATAACAAGTCCCATGTTGAAAAGTTCCTGGGAAAATATTAAAAGTCACAAGTGATATTCATATACTGTATAGGGATGCCCTTGTGCTGACCTTTTGGCTAAATAGTTTTCACTTGTAAATATATGTGTCCATTACATCTCTAGACTTGTTTTTTTACCAACTGAGCTGTCAAAACTTCTTTTACAGGAGCCAGCCAACCACTGAGCTAAAAGAGGAGATTCTCTAAGACATTTTTGTGAGACTGGTAAAGAAGCATTGTCTGTGTTCACATGTCTTTTCAAAGAGTGAGCAACCACACAACGTTTCTGGACAAAAGACAGAGACACGCACTCTTTCTTCTTTTGAAAGGTGTTTTTTTTTCTTTTCCCACAGAAACCTCAACAGGTGCTGACATCATCAAACATCCCCACGTTATATGATGAAATGGCTGTGTTTGCTGTGAAACTGATGTTAAGGTCCGTTGCGTGCCTGGAGAAATGCATTTGGACTTTTCCGTGATAATCCACAGCGTTATCTGATGCGGTCGGTTTAAGAGAGCTGTGAGAGAATGATGTGCTGTCAGAAATCGAGAGCCTTGAGCATCTAGGAGTCTGCTGACCTGGTTGGCCTTCAGGTCACTTTATCTCTTGTGTTTGAATTATGTTGCTCATCAGTTTGAGAACCACCCAAAACCCTCTTCTGTTTTTCTCCTCATTCCCTTTGAATTTGTCATCAGTGTTTGAACTGAAGTGGGGCCGGTGGCTCCTGGACCCCCGGTAAGAGTTAATGGACCACCCATATTAAACCTAGGATTTTTTTTTTTTTTTCTGTAAATAAAAAATGTAATAGTGAATTGTAATTCTGAAATTAAAAACGTTCTCATCACATAAGAGGTATATACTAAATCAAAAAAGAGAGACAGATGAACAGCAAATGCCCTTACATATTTTACTAAAACTCTTTAAAAAGATAAATAAGTGTTAGGAGTCTGGAGTGTTAGGAGTAATGTTTAAGGGTTGTTCTAATAAATTTGTTAATATTTGATACAATCATCTAAAGGATTATTAGGAACACCATACTAATAGTGTGTTTGACCCCCTTTCACCTTCAGAACTGCCTTAATTCTATGTGGCATTGATTCAACAAGGTGCTGAAAGCCTTCTTTACAAATGTTGGCCCATATTGATAGCATAGCATCTTGCAGTTGATGGAGATTTGTGGGATGCACATCCAGGGCACGAAGCTCCCGTTCCACCACATCCCAAAGATGCTCTATTGGGTTGAGATCTGGTGACTGTGGGGGCCATTTTAGTATAGTGAACTCATTGTCATGTTCAAGAAACCAATTTGAAATGATTCGAGCTTTGTGACATGGTGCATTATCCTGCTGGAAGTAGCCATCAGAGGATGGGTACATGGTGGTCATAAAGGGATGGACATGGTCAGAAACAATGCTCAGGTAGGCCGTGGCATTTAAACGATGCCCAATTGGCACTAAGGGGCCTGAAGTGTGCCAAGAAAACATCCCCCACACCATTACACCACCAGCAGCCTGCACAGTGGTAACAAGGCATGATGGATCCATGTTCTCATTCTGTTTACGCCAAATTCTGAATCTACCATCTGAAAGTCTCAACAGAAATCGAGACTCATCAGACCAGGCAACATTTTTCCAGTCTTCAACTGTCCAATTTTGGTGAGCTCGTGCAAATTGTAGCCTCTTTTTCCTATTTGTAGTGGAGATGAGTGGTACCCGGTGGGGTCTTCTGCTGTTGTAGCCCATCCGCCTCAAGGTTGTGCGTGTTGTGGCTTCACAAATGCTTTGCTGCATACCTCAGTTGTAACGAGTGGTTATTTCAGGCAAAGTTGCTCTTCTATCAGCTTGAATCAGTCGGCCCATTCTCCTCTGACCTCTAGCATCAACAAGGCATTTTTGCCCACAGGACTGCCGCATACTGGATGTTTTTCCCTTTTCACACCAGTCTTTGTAAACCCTAGAAATGGTTGTGCGTGAAAATCCCAGTAACTGAGCAGATTGTGAAATACTCAGAACGACCCGTCTGGCACCAACAACCATGCCACGCTCAAAATTGCTTAAATCACCTTTCTTTCCCATTCTGGCATTCAGTTTGAAGTTCAGGAGATTGTCTTGACCAGGACCACACCCCTAAATGCATCTAAGCAACTGCCAAGTGATTGGTTGATTAGATAATTGCATTAATGAGAAATTGAACAGGTGTTCCTAATAATCCTTTAGGTGAGTACTGTACGTTTATATATAAGTAAAGAAGAAGAAAAAAAGAAACAAACAAGCAATCAGATGAGAAATATGTAATGTAATGCATAAATTTCCCAAAGAGTTTACTAAGTAATGCATTAGTTACTTTTTTAGAGAGTAAAGCAATATTGCAATACATTACAAAGTATCTTTATCCAACACTGATTTTGGGTGAAGATAAAGTTTGAATGTCTGTGTAAAATTTTGTAGGAAACATTCTACATTTTAGAAACTTTCAGAACAATGTACCCACAATGTTTTTTATGGCCTAAATGTGTTACCTGGGTCGATACTATGGATTTCTCGTCTTCATTATAAGAGAAAATTAGGCTAAGACTTAGGACCCCAAGAGCTCTCTGACTAAATTAACCATGGTTTGTCATCACTGCAGACTTCAACAAAGCAGGAGAGCTTTTAGCATGAGGATTCCAGAAAAAAATCCCTCTTGTCAATGAAGGTAATGTGATCGTGTTGTGCTGACGCAGCAGAAAGGAAACTGCTCTCAGGAGACTGAATCAGATGACAGTGAGGACACTACGAGACAACAGTGAGACACTGTACTGCGTTTGAGCTCCGTCACTATATTCTTTTCATTGACTATTTTTAACTCAAAAAACAATTTTATACATCATCGTTTCCGTTTATATAACGTGTGAATATATCCTCTATTGTATTCTACAACAAAAACAATCAGAGCGCCTCGCTATCACTAGTTTTATTTTGATCTCCCGGGTCCGCTATTAGCTTTTAGCCCGTTAGCATCAGCGGCGTGGTTGCAGCTAACTGCGCTAACATTGCTAATACTCTATTCACACACATTACCACTGCTGTACTCACTGTTACTTGCTTTAATGGCGGATGAATGTCTCCACTCTGTGCAGCTCGAGCTCGAGGCCGTGGGAAAGCAGATTCGCGACCTGGAGGTAAGGCAGGCCCAGCTGAGAGAGCGGAGAACCGCGCTGGAATCATCCCGGGCTGACGCTCACAAGTCCGGGGTAAGTATACAGCGATCTGTTAACAGTCCCACCACGTCTACTCCGTGTGTTTCTCTGCACAGGCCCGGTGCACCCAGGACGCGATCTTCCCAGATGTCCTTCACTGCGACGCCGGGACACCACGGACCCTGGGTGCATCCACAGCGGAGGACGCGAGCCGGGTCCCGGGCGACGACTTCTCCCCCTCCTGCCTTCGACATCTCCATCCGGAACCGCTTCGCTCCCCTCCGCGAGACAGGACGCGACGCTGTGATCATCGGAGACTCCATCGTCCGACACGTAAGTGCTACGTTAGCCGAAGGTAAAGTGCACACTCATTGTTTGCCTGGTGCTCGTGTTCTCGATGTTTCTGCGCAGATACCCGCGATCCTGAAGGTCGACGAGAGCCCCAGAGCGGTCGTGCTTCACGCCGGGGTTAACGACACCACGCTGCGGCAGACGGAGACGCTGAAGAGGGACTTCAGCAGCCTGATCGAGACGGTTCGCAGCACGACGCCCGCGGCGACGATCGTCGTGTCAGGACCACTGCCCACGTATCGACGAGGACACGAAAGGTTCAGTAGACTTTTTGCTCTAAATGAATGGTTGTTGTCATGGTGTAAAGAACAGAAACTGCTATTTGTTAATAACTGGAATCTTTTCTGGGAGCGTCCTAGGCTGTTTCGCGCTGATGGATTACACCCCAGCAGAATCGGAGCGGAGCTGCTCTCTGACAACATCTCCAGGACACTTCGCTCCATGTGACTAGTAAGACAATTCTCTAATAACTATTATGATGAGTTTTGTTCCACCCGCTTAAATGATAAAAGTACTTGTGCTGTAAAAACTATTAAGACTGTGTCTGTTCCCCGAATAGTGAGGTCAAAATATAATGTAGGATCTAGAAAAAATCTTATCGTGATTAAACCAGAAAAATGTAAAGTAAATGAACAAAAACAATTTTTAAAGTTTGGGCTCATAAATATTAGATCACTCACACCCAAAGCAGTTATTGTAAATGAAATGATCACAGAAAATAGTTTTGATGTACTCTGCTTGACTGAAACCTGGCTAAAACCAAATGATTATTTTGGTCTAAATGAGTCTACTCCACCAAACTACTGTTATAAGCATGAGCCCCGTCAGACTGGTCGTGGAGGAGGTGTTGCAACAATATATAGTGATATTCTCAATGTTACCCAGAAAACAGGATACAGGTTTAACTCTTTTGAAATACTTTTGCTAAATGTTACACTGTCAGACATGCAAAAGAAATCTAATGTATCTCTTGCTCTGGCTACTGTGTATAGACCACCAGGGCCGTATACAGAATTCCTAAAAGAATTTGCAGATTTCCTCTCAGATCTTCTAGTTACAGTTGATAAGGCGCTAATCATGGGAGATTTTAATATTCACGTTGAAAATGCAAATGATACATTAGGACTTGCGTTTACTGACCTAATAAACTCCTTTGGAGTCAAGCAAAATGTCACCGGGCCCACTCATCGTTTTAATCATACACTAGATCTAATTATATCGCATGGAATCGATCTTACTGCTATAGATATTGTACCCCAATGTGATGATATTACAGACCATTTCCTTGTATCGTGCATGCTGCGTATAACTGATATTAACTATATGTCTCAGCGTTACCGTCTGGGCAGAACTATTGTTCCAGCCACCAAAGACAGATTCGCAAATAACCTGCCTGATCTATCTCAACTGCTATTTGTACCCAAAAATACACATGAATTAGACGAAATTACTGACAACATGGGCACTATTTTCTCTAATACATTAGAAGCTGTTGCCCCCATCAAATTGAAAAAGGTTAGAGAAAAACGTACTGTGCCATGGTATAACAGTAATACTCACTCTCTCAAGAAAGTAACTCGTAGTCTTGAACGCAAATGGAGAAAAACTAACTTGGAAGTTTTTAAAATTGCATGGAAAAACAGTATGTCCAGCTATAGACAGGCTCTAAAAACTGCTAGGGCAGAGCATATCCACAAACTCATTGAAAATAACCAAAACAATCCAAGGTTTTTATTTAGCACAGTGGCTAAATTAACAAATTACCAGACACCACCTGATTCAAATATTCCACCAACGTTAAATAGTAATGACTTTATGAATTTCTTCACTGATAAAATAGATAACATTAGAAATACAATAGCGAATGTAGATTCTACAGCGTCTAACACTTCAGTTTCATCCATCGCACCCAAAGATAAACTGCAGTGCTTTACAAATATAGGACAGGAAGAGCTAAATAAACTTATCACTGTATCTAAACCAACAACATGTTTATTAGATCCTGTACCCACTAAATTACTAAAAGAGCTGTTACCTGTAGCCGAAGAACCGCTTCTCAATATCATTAACTCGTCGTTATCTTTAGGTCACGTCCCAAAACCATTCAAGCTGGCGGTTATCAAGCCTCTTATTAAGAAACCAAAACTAGATCCTAGTGTACTGGCAAATTATAGGCCTATTTCAAATCTTCCATTTATGTCTAAAATTTTAGAAAAAGTTGTGTCTGCTCAATTGAGCACCTTCCTGCATAAAAATGATCTGTATGAAGAATTTCAGTCAGGTTTTAGGCCCCACCATAGCACAGAAACTGCACTTGTTAAAATTACAAATGACCTGCTTCTTGCGTCAGATCAAGGCTGCATCTCATTTCTAGTCTTACTTGATCTTAGTGCTGCGTTCGACACCATAGATCATGACATACTCATAGATCGATTACAAAACTATACAGGTATTCAAGGGCAGGCTCTAAGATGGTTTAGATCCTACCTGTCCGATCGCTACCATTTTGTTTACTTAAATGGGGTGTCATCTCATTTATCATCAGTAAAATATGGAGTGCCACAAGGATCCGTCCTAGGTCCCCTTCTATTTTCAATATACATGTTGCCCCTTGGTAATATTATTAGAAAATACGGAATAAGCTTCCACTGTTATGCTGATGATACTCAGCTATATATTTCAACGAGACCAGATGAAACTTCCCAATTATCTAAGCTAACAGAGTGTGTTAAAAATGTAAAAGATTGGATGACAAATAATTTTCTCCAATTAAATTCAGATAAGACAGAGATATTAATTATTGGACCAAAAAACACCACACAGAATCTTGTAGATTACAATCTGCAACTAGACGGATGTACTGTTACTTCCTCTACAGTCAGAAATCTGGGTGTTATATTAGACAGCAATTTGTCTTTTGAAAATCATATTTCCAATGTTACAAAAACTGCATTCTTCCATCTTAGAAACATTGCCAAGCTACGAAACATGTTATCTGTTTCTGATGCAGAAAAGCTAGTTCATGCATTCATGACCTCTAGACTGGACTATTGTAATGCACTTCTAGGTGGTTGTCCTGCTTCGTCAATAAACAAGCTACAGGTAGTCCAAAATGCAGCAGCTAGAGTCCTTACCAGGTCAAGAAAATATGATCATATTACCCCAATTTTACAGTCTCTGCACTGGCTACCTATTAAGTTCCGTATCTGTTACAAATTATCATTACTTACCTATAAGGCCCTAAATGGTTTAGCTCCTGCGTACCTAACTAGCCTTCTACCACGCTACAACCCATCACGCACCCTAAGGTCACAAAACGCTGGACTTTTGGTAGTTCCTAGGATAGCAAAGTCCACTAAAGGAGGTAGAGCTTTTTCACATTTGGCTCCCAAACTCTGGAATAGCCTTCCTGATAATGTTCGGGGTTCAGACACACTCTCTCTGTTTAAATCTAGATTAAAAACGCATCTCTTTCGCCAAGCATTCGAATAATGTATCTCTTAAATTGTGAGTGTAGTTGCATCTGCATTTTTATTCTTTAGCTTGGGTTAAACTAATTTTACTTTGTTGGATCAGCAGCTATGCTAATGATGTCTCTATCTTGTTTCTATGTTTTGCCACGGGATTTACATCCCGTGGTAACTAGGATTTACACAAGCTCCAGTCTGGATCCAGAACACCTGAGAAGAGATGATGCTGACCCTCAGAGGACCCCAGATGATCCTAACCTTGAATCAACAAACAGAACTAACAATTATTGCTACATGTGTGACTGCATCATATAATTACTATTAATTAATAATATTGATAGTTCATCATCTAGCTGACTACGTCTTGTATTATTATTATTATTTTTAATTTTCTGTAAAGTTGCTTTGTAACGATTTGTATTGTAAAAAGCGCTATACAAATAAACTTGAATTGAATTGAATTGAACAGTGATTCCCAGACATACACATGAAAAGAAGGGAGGAGGAGATAACGGTAACCCTTCCATTAAAGGTCTTGTTAACCTAGGGCATTACGGTAATTTGCCGCCCAACTGTAATGTGTCTGTGTATGCCTGTGTAAGTGCTGTTTGGTTGTGCTGACTGAGATATTGCATTTTTGCTTTGAGTGCAGGGGAGGGATGGTGATGAAGGGGAAGGGAGGACGGGTGACTCTGTATCATGTATGACTTGAAGAATAGTAGAATACATTGCTGAACAAAAAAAATCTGTATGTTTTTTTCACAACATTTGCAATAAGAATGTCTTGATCAAGCTGGGCTGCTAAACTACCTTGGGCCAGCAAATAAACAGAAACCACATTACAAAAAAAGTCTGACATCTTTATTTTTATTCCTTATAAACTGCAGAGACCGTAATGAAATACATATTGTACTTAAGTACACTTTTTGAGTGTCTGTAGTTTACAGTATTATTTTTTTCTGGTAACTTATGACTTCAACTTCACTACATTTGAAAGTTAAGTTAAAAACCTATAGAAATGAAACAAGTAAGTTGATAATATATATTATCATTTTAATATATTATATATAAAGAGTCTGACAGCAGTCAGTGCTCAGAGATCTGATCTCATCATCATCGGCCTCTCTGGAATAACATGAAGAAACGGAACAAACTGAGACAGACTCAATCCAGAAGAACTATGGCAAAGTCTCTAAGATACTTCAAGAAACCTGCAAAGCAACAGTACTGTTTAAAGTTTTATGCACTTGTGTAAAAATGCTGTAAAGTGAGGATGCCATCAAAAATAATGTCATAAATTAATTAACTTCTATTAACTTAATTAAATAAACATTTGGTGTGACCACACTAATGCATTAAATAAAGCTTTTTTTCCAAGGTGCACTTGTGCATTGTTTTTCAGGGAGCTTTGCAGGCAGGTTTCTTGAAGTGCCTTGGAGACTTTGCCACAGTTCTTCTGGATTGAGTCTGTCTCAGTTTGTTCTGTTTCTTCATGTTATTCCAGACAGACTGATGATAGTGATATCAGATCTCTGTGTGGAGCACTGCACTGGCTGCTGTCAGACTCCTTGTGCAAACAAAAATCTTGTGGATTATTACAATTAATGGTAAAAAATTATGTTTGGAAATGTAAACTGATATTTACAAATGACACACTACAGGAAAAGATAGAAATATCTGGCTTAAAACCATTTTTTGTTGGTAAAAATACTAGTGGCCTAAGACTTTTGCACAGTACTGTATGATTGCACCGACCATGATACCAGTCGAGTTGATGATATGAGTTTCGTGAGACAACACGCTATGGGTTTATTTTAGTCCATCTTAGTCAAGTTGATTAGGGCTGGTAGATCACAGCACCCATCTATCATGTTCAAAAAACCATCTTTAGCAGCTGCTATGACCTGATCTTTCCACACAGGTAGCACATATTCTCTATCCTTGACGCTCATACATGCAGATTTAGTTTCAACACTTGTTGGCAGGATGTGAGGGCAGAGAATGGGGAAAACCCAGTGGAAGTTAGGTCATCTGTGGGGCCTGAAGTAGAACAGTTGTGGTTTGATGGTGGGTGGAGGGTGGAGGGTACTGGGCATTGAAAGATGATGTCACTCACCACATGGCACAAAAGGATGTTTTGACAATATTTAGGTTAATTGTGCCAAACAACCTGGCAATGAAGAATGACCTCAGAGCAAAGGCGACGTGGCAAATTATGTCACTATGTTGCAGCATCACAGAGACCCTAATAAAACTGAAACATGAGGACCAGTGGTGCAGAGAGAACTGCACCCTAATTTAAAGTCAGCCTTTATTAAGAGGAGAAGAGACAGCATGCTTTCTTTCCTTAAATATCTGCTAAAGAGGCTGACATGGTGATCGGTTACAGGAGGAGACGCAGGGCACTGATTTTATCAATATCACCTAGACACACTGTTGCATCAACAATACCTAATTAAATACTGGCTCATTTTCTCCCTTTTTCTCTCTCAAACATATGCATACGCACAAAACATGAATTGACTAGAGTGCTAAATTGCAAACATAACCACATCACTGTGATCAAATGCTTTCTTAAAGGGGTAGTTCTTCCAAAAATTAAAAATTGCTGTTCATTTACTTAGTCTTGGGATATCCACCATGTAGTAAACAGTAAATGTTATTAAAGCCATTGGGAAAACCCTAACAGCCACAGTCACGTTAAGAGCCAAGAATGAATAAACAGGCAATACAAAATAAATACCCCTGACTCCTAATGATATCTTGAGGTTTTATGAAGCAAAACAACTGGACTGTGCAAGAAGCTGAACATTATTTGCAACATTATTACCTGTAATACATGACAACTTGTCATTTTGAACTGATTCATTTAGATGACTGGATGAATGTCCACCAAAGCTCCTATTTTCTCACTGCTGTCATTTTTTGTTGTGTGCTAATTTTGTTATTGAGAAGAAAGCATGCAGCACATCCAACCCTTGTATTTTTTATTTTTTTTACACTAGTATTATAGTGAAATACTTATAGTACTATATAATCAGGCAAGACAAAGTACAGGGATTTAAAACAATTCAAGTAACTGAAACAATTCAAGATATGTTCTCTGAGAACCTGACCCATGAAAACGAAATTCGATTTTGGAGAATGTAGCCACCGACTAATAACATCTGTGACCATTAAAACAGTACACGCCCCACAATGTCCCTTCATGTTTCAGTAGAAAACGTATCAGCTAAGGAAGGAAAACTATGTTTATCATTCTTTAAAAAGCTGTACCTTTTTGCTTTCATATTTTTGACATATTTAATGAGATATTTTACTGAGTGCACACAAAGATACTGAAAAGAGCTTCTTGTTATGTGTTACAGTTGACTGCAAAGAAAATCAATATTTACTGTAATGTGAAGGCTAACACACAGAAAATCAATATTTGCCTTTTATTAAAATATTTGCAAGAAAATTATTAAAGAAGTAATGAAATCAGGCCACATAGGTGTTTCATCTGGCAGTAAATCTGCATTCCTGTTTGGAGAGGTCAAGCATGTGCAACATTCCTCATTGTGGGGTGTGCTTCCTGCAATTATACTCATCAACATCAGAAAACTCCTCAGAGACAATACACAAAGCCTCTCATATGCAACTCACGGCCCTCCAATCATGTCAGATGCCAGCATTCGAAATGACAGTGTAGGCGCTCTAAATATTTCTTGATTGCAATGCAAACAAACGTATGATTCTGCGGCCACGTCATCAGTCTTATACAAATGAGCTCAGGAATTATTGCTGAACTGCGGGCTTAATGTCTGCTGTGAGAGTTGGCAGATTTCAGCAGATAAGGCTGTTCTGTAGAATGCCAGCTTGAAGGTTCATCAAGGAGTCAGCAGGACAGGTTAGAGTAGATGGAAAATGTGTTAAAAAGAGCTTTAAATAAATGAATGCATTTAAATATTATTATATTAATATCACAAAAGCCTGTATGGCATATGCTGATCTAGTAGAGTGATTATATTTCAAACTTGTATAAATATATACAAACTTATTTTGCCAATGCATTGTAAATAATATACATGCTAATATTATTATCAATAAATGTTAGTTGTATATATTTATTGCTGCATTGGTTTCTATATTTTAAATATATTATACATATTTATAGTAATAATTAGCATTTACCTAAATTATATTTTAAGAATGCATTTTCCTTCCCCTTTAAGTATAGATTGTGATATATTTTGAAGGTTTAAATACAATATATTTTCATTTTGAAATACATATATTTAACTATGCAGCAGCGTTTGGAACATATATTAAAAAATATATTTTGGACCTTTTTTATTTTAAGCAATATGGGTTATTTTTTACATGAGAGGTCTTCAGTTTAAAAATTTCTACTGTGCATCAAGGGATATCAGAAAGGCTAACAGTTTGGCATTTATTTTGACAGTATTTTTTGCATTCATTTTTAATTATATTTCATTGCAGTCGAGAGCAGTCTGCAGAGAAAGATGGAGCGCACAACTGAGAGAGAAACACCGGAGTGCAGATGGATGGATTGGACTGAAAGACAAAGTGAGAATCTTTTCCTTTTTTCTCTCTCTCTCTCGAATCAAAGGTGCCAGAACGCCCTGCCTGTCTTCAGGGAACTGTAATGAAGTATTAAAACTAAAGTTACACTATTGACCCTGTCACTGTTCTGTGACCTCATGTTTCACAGACTAATTTTTCCCTGCTGGTCAGTAAGACTCGGCTTGACAGTGACAAACTGAGGAAAGTTTCAGGCTTTGATTAGATTTCCATGCTACAGTGACACCAGATGGCCTTAGTTTTACAGTTACAGCGTGTTTTCCAGGCAAGTTTAGAATGACATCAAAAGTCCAGCTCCATGTTACACAGCTCATTCTGTCAGCGGCTGCGTAAATGCTGGCACTTGTGCTGACCACCCTGTCTGCTTTTTGGCTATGTAATATGGGCAAAAGTCGCATGTATGAGACTCTTTTTTCTGTGGAACACATATGCAGATATTTTGAAGAATGTTCATGCTGTTCTTTTCTAAGTTTGTGCATCATAGTGCATCATTTTTGCTTTATCAGTAGTTGTTCAAGATGTTATTTCTGGTAGCTCTCTGGTGTCTCGTCCAGCATTTGACTTCTGTGGTATGAATCTGATGTGTGCATGTGTTTAGGAATGAACAATATGTAGGAGTTCCAGATAGAAAACAAAAACAAAAAGAAATGAATAGACTTCATTACAGCCCAGAGTCTCAGCGGTCTACAGGGGTCACCGGCACAGACTACAAAAGACTCTCTTGTCTTTCTGACAACTTCGATGACGAGGAATCAGCCTGATGGACTGAAGGGAACAGATATAAAGCAGAGGACAGTCTTGCACACACCTGGTGACTGAAGAAGATGATCTTTACTCCACCGAGGCTGTGTAGACATGGACAGAGCCATATCTCTTTCGTAGTCTTCTGATTTAGTCACATGTGTCTGAGATATAGCTAGCATGGCAGATTAGCATCTCTAGATAGTGTTCATTTATTCATATATATTCATAACAGGCTGCTTTGCAATAAAAGTGTGCAGTGAAAATGTTGAGTGAAAAAGTGCTGAGTGAAAATGTAAAAAATACCGTTAACATTAACAATAAAAAATTTGGCAATAAATCAATCATTTCTGGAGTTAATGTTGAAGATAAAGTGTGCTTTTTTCCTCCAATGTTAAAATACTTTATCCTGGGTTAATTTACAGAGCAATTTGTAGATAGATTGTAGATATATATATATATATATATTTTAATTTTAATTTACATGACACAATTACATGAACAGAGTTTTTACTAAACTAAATAAAAACAGATTTGTGAGTTTTAGTTGTGTCAGAGTATACATGAAACAAATGTTTACATATTTTTGCAATTCTAACTGGAGATATTAGTGACAGAAATCAAACATTTAAGGTTTAATCTATTTTAAATTAATACACAATTATTTCAATACATTATATGCGTAATATATTTTCATTTATAATCTTCATGTTGTGAAAGTCATTGTATCAAAATGAAAATAGGCACTACTGTCCAGTGATTAACTTTCTTTTTGTTATTTTTCTTTTGACTTTTCTTTTCTTTTTTTAATATATATTTTTTTATTTTAAATAATTATTTTGTTTAATTTTATATTTAATGAAATTGTTATTATTATTTAAGTTAGAAATGTTTAGACATCCCTTTCTAGAGTATTCTAAAATAATCTAGGAACACATCAGTAGCTCCTGACAAGTTATAATGAAAAGGTCAAAGGTCGTGCACAACCGCCACCTTTTTCTTGGGCATAGGAATGTTATCAAATGGCGACGTGTGCTTTTCAACAACAACACTGATCTGTTACGCCGAGGTGTGACGGATATTTCAAGCTCTGTTCAGACTGGAAGGACACTAAACTCAATGAATAGATGAATGCTTCGAAAACAAAGGTGCGTTCTGCATTTGTGCACACAGGCTTCTAGGGGGTCAGGGTTGGGTGCGCTCTTCTAAGCTAACCTTGGCTTGCTGACATCAATACTTTAGTTACTAGGGTGATTTGGCTTAAGTGTGTGAAGCAGCCAGAACAATGGACTTCCTGTGCCTGTTCAACTGGTCACTCATCTCATGCCCTCAAGGAAGGGGTAGAGGAAAGGGGACTACAATCGACAGATTCGCATTTCCTGGCGGAAGACTTGAGGATGACATCACTTCTGGCGTAGCTGCCTGGGTGTGAGAAGGAAGGGTGTCGAAGAGAAAGTTAGGGTCTTATTTTTGTTTTATTTTATTTTTGAGAATTCTTTTCTGTTCACACACTCAAAGTTTTTTAAAACCTGTACAGCATAGCTCAGATAAATTGATCTTGGAATGAAATTGATGAGAATATGAGTTCATAATAACCCTATAAAGCCTACAAATATGTATAATATTTTATTAGCATATTTCTTAATGATTAACATGAAAAATCTGTTGTACATAATCTACTACTGCTATTTTATGTTTCATATTGTTATATAAAGATCTCATCAATTTACTTTACAAGCTATTAGTTTTTCATTTTTCGACTTTTTGGTGATATAATGTAAGTAACTTCACCAAATTGCACATTTTTACTTAATTTGAGCCTCTGAATAAAACTGAGGTGATTTTTCCTCCTCTAGTATAAGCTTCTACTGTTTATCATACTAAATGATAAAAGCCTAATATATTGAATATTTTCCCCCGAATAAAACAACAACAACAACAAAAAATAATAATAAAGAAACATTTTTTTTTTATATCTAGTGTAAAAGTTTAAAAGAAGATTTAAAACATCAGGCTTTATGGGGTTAAAACTTTATATTAGAAAATGTGCACACAGTCTGAAACATTTTGGAGATCTCATCTGTAATTTTACAGGGAATAAAGTTAAAATAACTGCTGATTTTGGCAAAGATTTGAGACCATAATCCATTAAGGTCTGTTGTCCTCTCACATCAAACTCCTCTGACATCTGTGTGTAGAACTGTGTTTTTGGAATGTTTTTGCTTGTAAACAGTGGTGACAATCAACCATGAGAATCCCTGCTTTATATAGAGCTGCCATCTCTTTCTTTCTTTTAAGGATGTTGTAAACTATAACGACTGAGGTGAGAAGAACACTTAGGTTTTAATGTGAGTGTTTTTGACCTTCGGCCTTGCCGGCAGTAACAGCTTGCGTGTGAGCACCAGTGCGCCATGATGGAGCAATAACACAGATTCCATGCTTTGCCTATGAGGTCAGGACCATTGGAATAGATCTCAATGCCTTCATTCAAGCCTGCTGTGTCCCTCTTTCTGATCCTGCCTTCAAAAAGGTCAGTCCTCCCTGAGATCCCTATCGCTAGAAGCTAAAGCTAACCCACCCATTGTAAAACGCCCATAATAAACCATGTTGAAACAAAAAAAAAATCACCTGGTGGTTAATGAATAACCCAAGAGTTCCCCGTTGTGATGGCCTGCTCTGTTTGCATAAACTGGCTCTGGCTACACATCTCACTGACCACGAACGGGCAGGTTTTCCCATAGTGTACCATAAAATAAAAAGATGAAAGGATCAGAAGTGTGGGAGAGAGGTTCAGAGGTAGGTGACTCTTAAAGGTTTGATCCCCATAAGTTACTTGATGTCACCACCTTCTTCTCGGTTCTCCTTGACTCTTGGATTAAATAGATACATAGATATTGATGATAAGAGGCTCGAGCAGGCTATGCTTTAAGGATTGCTGTTCTAAGAAGATGAACAGTTGTGAGATACAACCTATAAATCTTTGATTGGCCACTCCTATAGATTAATTAAGCCTCCCTTTTCAACAGTATTCCCAGAGGAAAGCTTTATTGCTCAGTGGTTGCTCTGTCATAGCTCAAGAGACTTAATCGAAGTCTCATTTAATTTCAGTAACAGCTTTCTCTCAGCTTCTGACTCACAGGGTTATATAAAACAATATACTTTTAAAAGAATACACAAGTGTAATTGCAGGTCAATTGCAAATAAATGAAATGTATTTTAGTTAAAATGTGCTTTTTATAATCTACTTATGTAAGACTTAAGTACATTTTTAGATGTAATTTCATAATTACTTGTAGAAATATTGTTAAAATGTTCTGCCAAATGTACTGACAGGCATATTTGTCAAACTGAAATATATATAAATGTCATTTATATATCAATATTGAATACAGTTAAAATTACAATCACATAATTACACGTGTTTTGATCTGTCAACACATCAAAACAAGTGTATACATCAACAAAATATCAATACAACAATTATTTAATGTACTTTAAAGTAAAACTTTAATTTAATTTGACCACTGAATAGTCCACATTTATATTACATGCAAGTGCAGGTTTATTTTATTGTAATTTATATATTATATATTTACATATATAAATACATATATATTTGTATTTATTTATTTAGAATATGCACTTTGAAATGCATTGTAAGTGCACACTGCACATTAAGCACTTTTCCAAAAAAGGTTTGTTCTCTTACGAGAGCTCTCTCGTACTGCGTCTTAGCTAAGACGCTACGGGAAAAGTCTCTTTTCACGAAATACTGAAGCAAAAAATTATCCTTAATTTTGTATTTTTGTAAAGCGCATTTGCAGCAGTACACAGCCATAGGCGAGACGGCTCGTTCGCTCATTGGCTTGTTCTGCTTTGGATGGCAACGCCGCCTTAGTCCGCCGTCCAGCAGAGGGCGGGCAAAGGTGCGCTGCTATAGCCTGTTCCACCGGCGGAAGTGACAGGTAGCCTCTGTTCTTAGCACCGTCCAGTGTGGAGAATGCTGACGAAACACGGTTATGTGCCGAAATCCCTCAACACACCGTTTCGGGCTCAGGTTATTGCCCTGTCTGCCCTGCCGGTGTCAGGGGAGGATGGAGACTCGAGTCTTCTTTGCCCTGTCAGGGTTTTAAGAGCTTATGTGTCTCGCTCTGCTGCCTTTCGGCAGACGGAGCAGCTATTTGTCTCGTTCGGTGGACGTTCCAAGGGAATGGCTGTTTCGAGACAGACTCTATCCAGATGGATAGTTGACGCCATAGCGTTAGCTTACGCTTCCAGGGGCCTTCAGTGCCCGTTGGGCGTCAGAGCACACTCCACAAGAGGCGTCGCCTCGTCGTGGGCGTGGTCTACTGGGATCTCCTTGCAGGATATATGTATGGCGGCGGGTTGGGCCTCGCCGTCTACATTTATCAGGTTCTATAACCTGGAGGTTCCCGCCTTGCAAGCAAGGCTGCTGTCGGTATAGAAGAATCGGGGCCCTGAGAATTCTGAGTTCATGAGCGCTATGCGCTGCCGACTGTTATATGGGCAGTATTGCGTAAGACCCGCATTGCCACATTGGTCAGGCCTTGCCTCGGCTGTGTGATGTCATATTGCCGCATCTACGGATGCTGCTAGATATGGGACGGAGGGCTTTCCCCCTTTTCTGTCCCGGACTCTCTGTGAGTCCCTCAGGTGACTGTGCACTGTAAATCCTGGGCGTTGCTTCAGGTTTATTGGTGTGTGATCCCTGCGCGCACGGCGTTTTACATCGGGTTCCCGTAGCGTCTTAGCTAAGACGCAGTACGAGAGAGCTCTCGTAAGAGAACGTACTCGGTTACTAAACGTAACCTCGGTTCTCTCTAGAAGAGCGAACGAGTACTGCATTCTCTGCCGTGCGTACGATTCACTCTGGTTCGCTTCGGCGATGAAATAAATCAGGTGAGTCAGCCTTTTCGAGCTCCTTTTATAGGTTGAGCCACACCCGTTTCGGCGGGAAGTGGCAAGAAGGGCGCGAAGCGCCCTTATTGGTCTGATGTTGCATCAGCCTGCGCTCGATAGGCTGTGCAGTTGCCGCAGAACAAGCCAATGAGCGAACGAGCCGTCTCGCCTATGGCTGTGTACTGCTGCAAATGCGCTTTACAAAAATACAAAATTAAGGATAATTTTTTGCTTCAGTATTTCGTGAAAAGAGTCTTAGCTAAGACGCAGTACTCGTTCGCTCTTCTAGAGAGTTTAGTAACCGAGTACGTTTTGGAGAAAAATCCCCTCACTGCTGTCTAAGAAAACAACTGAGATGATGAAGGTTCCTTTAAAACAACAAAAAAAGATCTGTATACATGTAGTCTGTGAATAAGGCGTGTGAACTTGGACAGAAATGCAGAATAGTAGATTTTTTTTTATGGCCCACTGGCTGTAATATGGACCACAGACGCCAACATCAGACTGTTTGTAAGCGAGGGTATCATTATTAGTCTGATGTTACTCTTCCTGCTGCTTTGTTGTCTGTTTTAATGGAATAGTGCCGTCCAAAAGAGGTCTTATATGCAGAGACTCACTTCATTCTCCTGAATTACACAGCCTCATGCAAACCACGATAATAAAAATAAGGTGAATTCTTGTCAGAAACGTTCCTGATTTATCTGAAGTAACCTTACATTCCAGAGTCCTTGTGTCTGAGCCAGCTGTTTTCTCTCAGACTAATTGTCTCTCCTCTTCTTGCTCTCTGTTTACAAAATGTTCATTATATTGGTTTTCCCGGTTGAGCATCTCTTTTCAAACAGCACCTGTAAAAAATAAGTGGATTGCTGAGTGCTGGTTCTTAAACGCATTGCTGAGTATCTGTGCATGCATGAGTGTGGAAAGGGTCTCATAAAACAGCCCACTTTCAGATTTCTTCTTTGACATTCAATTGCGTAGATCCAAAGACTATGTTTGAACTGGATTAATAGCTTACTGCAACTGGGTATCAGGCTTCTTTATTTATCACTGAATTTGCAAAGTTTTAATAGTTTGCAAGAGCGTGATTAGAAGCTGTCAATGTGAGTAGATGAGTTTACCTGTTCTTTGTAATGACATTTAATGTCCCTTATGACTTCTGTAGTCCCATTTAGCAACTTGTTAGCAACCGTCTTTTTTCAAGACAAGTAAAAGCTTTAAAGATCACAAGGGGGTGTGTTGACATATTTGATATTGAGGAATAAAATGTGAAAATGTCTTGAGCTTGTGTTAATCTCAGACCTTATTTGAGGTGTTTTACCAAAAACACTTTACAATGGGGAAAACATCTGTGAAAAATCAATACAGAGAATTCTTTCTTAATGAACACAGTACATTGGACTCTATTTTTGCAGACTTTTTTTGAGTGTACTATTATGTAAAAATAAATGAGACAGTAGGCAATAGCCATTATCCCATAAAACATTTCTAATTTTATTTTACACACTGGCCCGGTTTCACAAACGGGGCTTAGCTTAAGCCAGGACTAGGCCTTATTTAATTTAAGATATTTAAACAACGTTTACAAAAATGCTTTTTTGAAAACATTACAGGTGTGCATCCTGACACAGAACACCAACATTGACATATTTTAATATATGTCAGAGCAAGATATTTTCAGTTGAGACATCTCAAATATGCCTTTTAGTCTGGGACTAGCTTAAGTCTGTGAAACTGGGGGAATGTCTTCTAAAAGTGTCTTAACATTTTGTCTGAAGAAAAAAATAATAATAATGCAGCCATTGTTACTTATTACTGTAGTTATTTTAATATTGGGAATGGAAGCTCAAGGAGAACATCACTTTGTGGGATAAAATGCTCAGTGCATTGTGGGAAATAATAGGTCTTCCTGGTATTTTATGCATGTGTAGTAGGCTATACATATTGTACCATATGCAAAAAATGGAATAAGAGACTATTCTGTACATAGCCAAACTCTCAACTCACACCTGCTGACAACAATATAGAGTTCAGGATGAATTCATCTAATTTAGAAATTTATTTTGGCAGGCAGCAAACTGTAGCATGCTGTCACTCTGCCACATGCCGATAAATTGCCGCCCTTGCCACCTGTCCCTTCCACCCCTTCAGTGCTTTTCTTCATCTCCTCTATATGTCCCTATTCATGAGGCCTTGTCTTTTCTCGCCCATGGCGGATTGACCCTCCCCATCTGCTTTCACAAATGAAATAAGGACTCTAATGTGATTGAGTGAGCTGCTCTCTCTCTCTCTCTCTTTCTCACTATCTCTCTCTCTCGTCGTGTTCTGGTGGAAGAGGAGGCATCCATAGACAGCCTTAGCTAATTTAATAAAAACTCCATCAGGCTAATGGAGCCATGTGGTCTGAGCACCTTCCCCTCCCCCTTGGCTCCGCCTCACTCTACTAGCTCCAGTGCATTGTGGGAATCCATTCACATTTATCAGCCGTTACTCTCTCCTAACTTATCAAACATGCCAGAACAGAGAGGGGCGAAGAGAGTAAGCTGAGAAAATACACACAGAATGACAGTGCATAGTGCCAAACTACTGTTTACTTTTTCTGCAGTATAGGCCTACTGTGCATTGTATTTGATTGTTTTTAATTATGTATTTTATACGCTGCCATCATTTCAGAATGATCATAGTTAGGAGATGAGCATAAATGAATGCCTGTACAATAGCATAATTACAATACCTGGCCTACCCTTTATACCTTACAGTTTCTGCAGTTCTTGAATCACATTTTTACAAATACAAATCTTAACAAAAGCAAAAGCAAAAAGCAAAAATAAAAATAAAAAATCACACAACAAACTTGATCTAAAATGAAAATAAAAACATATAAAGTGTATAACATACGAAAATAATATCTATTAAATTATTTACGAACTTATATTACTAACTTATTTTAGTACGCTACTAAAATAACACTGATTCCAATCATAAATGGAGATAGATTTTATATCCTCACAATATTTTTCTTTTTTTTTTTTCCAAAGTCCATGCAACCAAAAAGTTCAAGCTCAAAAAAGTACATTAAAGGCATTGTAAAAGTAATCCATGTGTATAGAGTAGTCTAATCAAAGTCTTCTGAAAAGACATGTTCACTTTATATGATAATGAATGATGATCAAAGTCAAAGTCAAAGTCTGCTCTATTGTCAATTCTGCCACATGTAAAGCACATACAGAGCTTAATTTGGCTTTCTATAATGATTATATTTACTCACATATAAACATTTATCAGTGCACACTGAGCTCAACCATACTTGTTTGATGTGAAGAAGAAAAAATGCTGTTTATGTGCCTATACTGTGAGTGGATGAACTATGAATAATACTTATTTTATGATGCTTCATAAAGCTTATATTTCAAAAGTCATGTTGATAAATAGGTTTATAAGGGCATTTGAGTGTATTTCAAATAGGTGGCAAAACTACTCTGAGTGCCACTTTTGGGACACAGCACCCAGCACCCAGTTTCATTGAAACCACAATCAAAATGACCTTCCGCTGTCCCTGACATTTTGGAGTGACCGAATCATGCTCAGCTGTTACACACACAGCTTGAATTCATTTCTTGTTGGTCTCATGAAATTAAACCCACTGTTTAAGATTATGTGGAAAGAGCTGAGTGAGCAATACTTTACAAGGATCATATGCAGCTGAATGAGGGGAACACAAATCAACATGGAGACAGTGAACGCCGGCCACACAGAGGTGACAGACAGACAGCCTCCCCCTGCTGCTGGTTACCAGAGCAACATCCAACTGTATCTCCACCCTGCAGTCCATTTCCATTGCCTTTTTGTGCCTGAGAGACTTAAGAGCCTCTTCACTGGTCATTATGGCACAGATGTGTTTGTTAGGATGTGAGTGACCCTGGTAACAATCTGTCCTGGTTACAGCAAACTCACTGCCAGGATCTGAGCAAATCAAGCAGCCCACAGACAGTTACTTAGCATATCACATGCTATGCCCATCAAATTCTATCTAGGACATATCATATTGTTTTATGTACCCTTGCAACAAAGAAGTACATTTTATCATACCTTTTAAAAAAACTTATCAATTAGGGAAATAATAAAGCCTACTTAAGAGTGAACTTTAATGCATGTAAATTGCAACATGTCTTATGGTTTAAATTATATCAAATTAAATTAGCTGAATTGTTGGATGATTTTTGATTTACTTAAAGGGTTAGTTCACCCAAATATTAAAATTATGTAATTAATAACTCACCCTCATGTCGTTCCAAACCTGTGAGACCTCTGTTCATCTTCGGGAAACAGTTTAAGAACATCTTGAACCAGTTCACCAAATCGAAATGAATCGTTTTAAACGGTTCGCGTCTCCGATACGCATTAATCCACAAATGACTTGAGCTGTTAACTTTTTTAATGTGGTTGACACTCCCTCTGAGTTAAAACAAACCAATATCCCGGAGTAATTCATGTACTCAAACAGTACACTGACTGAACTGCTGTGAAGAGAGAACTGAAGATGAACACCGAGTGGAGCCAGATAACGAAAAAAAGATTGACTCTTCTCGAGTCAAGAACAGTTTCTGTCCAGAGGTGGGTAGAGTACCCAAAAACTGTACTCAAGTAAAAGTAAAAGTACTTCTAGAAATATTTACTCAAGTAAAAGTAAAAGTACTAGTCTTGAATAGTTACTTGAGTAAGAGTAAAAGAGTATCGGATAAAAAATCTACTCAAGTAGTTAGTTACTAGCAGAGGTGGAAAGAGTACAAAAATATTCTACTCAAGTAAAAGTACCATTACATTAATGAAATTTTACTTAAGTACAAGTAAAAGTACCAGTCTAAAAATCTACTCAAGTAAAAGTAAAAAGTAGCTCATTTAAAATTTACTCAGAGTAAAAATTACTTAGTTACATTTTAACAGTGGGAGGGAGTCAAAATGGGACAGGCCAAGGGTGTCAAACTCAGTTACTGGAGGGCCACAGTCCTGCACAGTTTAGATATAACCCTAATTAAACACACCTGATCCAGCTAATCTAATCATTTAGGTTTATTTGAAAACTACATGATATGTGTGCTGGAGCAGGGTTAGAACTAAACTCTGCAGGGCTACGGCCCTCCAGGAACTGAGTTTGACACCCCTGGGATAGGTCTATTAATCTCAAACTAGTTGTTTTTAATTAAAGGAATCAGTTATTTAGAATAATAAAACATTTGGGCTGTTACCAGGCAAATCAGTATCAACAAACTCATCTTTTAATGCAGAAGTATGTTGCATACTCATTTGAAATGATAAGAAATTAATTATTTAAAAAAAAATCAAAAGATACTTTAAATGTGAAATTAAAATGGCCAGTATGTGTCAGCAAGTCACTGTTAATAATTGAGTCGTTGCGATTGAACCGAATCATTTAAACGGTTGATTCATTCAGGAACGAAACACTGTCACGTTGCTCAGAGATGCAAAACTGTGCTTTGGTGGTTGTGTTTGGAATTATTTTCTATTGTAGAAATAGAGCTAAAAAAGGCAATATGGTGTCTAAAACGCAAGTCTCTTAATTAACTTGTTTACTGAACTGTTATATATATGTATGTATATATTCATGATGATTTTTGGAGGAAAAGATGGCATTCTTTGTGTGATTTTGATTTAATATACGTCTAAGTTGTACGTTTTTATGTGCATGAAAACGTAAGTAAATGTACGTGTGGTAGAACCACATTTAACGTAAAAATATACACGTATTCTCATGAGATCACGTTGCAACGCAGCATGTGAATTTTCTGCCCCTATATCTTAAATTTTGTGATCATTCTAAATGCAATTAGGAGACTGAATCACACAGTGAAAGAACGCACTATAAATGCGCGCGCACATCATTAAAACAAAAATAGCACACTCCTCACCAGTCTTTTTGGCTAATTTGTGCAAAACCTCTTGCTAAAATGTCAAAGCTTCATTTTAACCACCAATGCAACGATGCAATTACTTAGCTTACCCTCTACATTCTTGCGAAGGGTTGATGTCTTGTCGAGATTTTATAAGCTGCTAGTTTGGTCTTCCTAGGCAAGTACAGCTTACACTGCATAATAGAGCATACATATGGCCAGGGGTTCACTTCATTTCCTTCGAGTTCAACTTCAGAATATGACGGGGTTTCGTTTTCAGCGGTGTCTGCACCACTAACGCCTGTTTTGTCCGTCTGCATCTTTCTTGTGATTTTAGCGCCAGTTTGCCCTCCTGCCCATTATTTACTGCCGTAGTTTCCAGTTTTTTTTACTCAGTAATTAATGTGTTTTAAAATGTAGCGAAGTACAATACTTCAAACAAAATATACTTAAGTAAAAGTAAAATTACAGATTTAAAAAATTACTTTAAAAAGTATTAGTACACAAAAAAGCTACTCAATTACAGTAACGCGAGTAAATGTAATTCGTTACTTTCCACCTCTGGTTACTAGTTACTTTGGGTCATATATACTGAGCCTATTTTTATTTAGATATTTAGATAAAATGTATGTAATGTATGTGTGCGTGTATAAATGTATATATTTCATCAGCCTTTACTCCAATTTATGTAATTTATTATAAAACCCTGTCTGTTTACTTAAGTAACATATATAGGTGTCATGCCATAACATATTTTTAATACAACTGACTTTATATTAAATGTGAATTTAACATTGAAAGTTAATGTGATATAAATATTGCTACTAATCTTTCATTGTTCAGAAAGAGAGCAAATAACATTTACATTATTAGATCATTTTCACTGACAGTCTAGATTTCAATCACTCTCAGAAACTCCCATTAAAATCACTGAAACTGTTAACACTGTGAAATCAATATCTTAATTAAAGATTCGTACACACATCTGCACTTTGTTGTTTCTGACGAGAGAATTCGCCAGAAAGAGGTATTCAGTCAGTGAGCGAGTGAAGGAAGCACCGGTATTTTAGCGATGACTCATCGGAACACATCTGATTGGCCAATGCTTTAATAAGCTCAAAAGAATCATGTGTGATTGGTTATAATGCGTAGCGCTGTATAAACGCATCTATCTCTGGCTAAGCGCCAGCAAGCAATCACAGATCTGAATTTAGCAGCTGATGATGATATGACTTGCTGAACGTACTCACGCCGGTGTGATTGTATTAAAATTAATAAAATCTTAATCGGCTATTTTTTGTCTTTTGGAAGCTGCATTCAACTTTACTCCCTTCTGTTATAAGCCACACACGTACAACAAACTAATGTCACAGTGGTATCGTGTACTGTAATCGAATGTAGCCCAAGTTATTACCTGTTAAACAGTAGACAGCACACGCGTTCATCTAATAAGGATCTCCATCGCAAGCAAATAATAGCCTTTGCAGATTTGCTTTCAATTCAGTGCAGTTCCAGCCACGTTTTCAACGCTGCTGATTTTAAACGTTACAACTCCGAGTGAACCGCTTCAGACGCTCAGCGCGTGCGGCAGAGAACTGAAGGAATCATCCAAACTGATTCATGAACCAATTCACTCGTTTGCCAATTGGTTTGATCAAGCCTTTGAACAGAATTGACTCAAAAGAATGAATCATTCGCGAATGGGCATCGCTCATTGCCCAGAGAAAAGTAGACGGCGCGTTTGGAATAAACTGAAGCATTTATAACATTTATTGCATTAAGATAAAGTAACGAGAGGAGCGTCGCCCACAGTAACGGAGTAAAAGTAGAGATTTTTCCCCAAAAATTTACTCAAGTAAGAGTATAAAGTACCCATCTTTAAATATACTCCGAAAAGTATTAGTTACCCCAAAAAATTACTCAAGTAAATGTAACGAAGTAAATGTAACTCGTTACTACCCACGTCTGTTTCTGTCAGACGCGTCCGATTCGAGAATCGAGGAGCTGATGATACTGCGCATCAGGGCTGGACTGGGACAAAAAATCGGCCCGGGCATTTTTGCCCAGACCGGCCCACTATATGATCATAAACACCACCCATCTTTGCACGCCCTTAATTATATGCATACCAACTCCTATTCATTAAAACCACTAATGCCATGTAATGAGTGAGTATAGGAACGAGTGAGAGTTAACAGATGAAATAAGTCAAAATTGTATATTTATTAATACAGTTGAACTATACTCCACAGCGGTGAATCCTAAAACAAGCTATAAGCGGCTCTGGCATAGCAATACCAGTGTTTCTTACAGGAGTTTTGTTAATACTATGGTGGTGTGTCCTCAGTCCTTCTAAGGGTGTTCGGGGGCATGCCCCCCCCGTGAGAAAATTTTGTGCATTTTAATGTTGAATTCATTAATCTGGTGCACTTTGAGAGTTCAAAATTAAAAGCTCCAACCCATATTCAGTGTGCAAATTAAACAAAGAAAAATTCAAACCTCTTTTAGTTGCAATGTCTATTTACATTACACCTATACATAATAATAGTTATAATATTAATCCAATGACAGTAATAGCCATATTTTGTAAAACAAATGCACAAAAAAATAAAGGAACTTTCTTAATTAGTTGTACCAATTTCTATACTTGAAAGAGATAAGCACATGATCTTTTATTTTGACGCAAACTGCATCAAGCTTTTATTTTGGCGGAAAACATGGTTTACAAACGCCTCTTATTAAATTTCTAGTGAATTGCGGTAATCGTCAACTATGCAGATGTGGAAATAATCTACACTCATGACATGGCCTAAGTGTTTTGAAAGTAGTTATGCTTACCGCAGGCTCTACACTTTCTCATCTCTCTCCTGATCCTCCGTCCTCACTATCATCATCTGCCACAGGAGCTGAAGGAGTCAGAAAACATATATTTTGACACAGTTTACAGTGTCTGCTTTAAGGGCCTGGTTCTATTTTTTCACGCTATTTATCTGCACATTCCTTGCGTTTCTTCTCCATCTTTTTTTACAGATACACACTGACACTGCTGCCGCTCGCTCACTCGTTTAAAGTTGTGATTGGGCCAGCCCAGTGTCAATCAAGAAAAGAGCCAATGGGCCGCTGATCTACCTGTTTCATGGGCTGGTCTGTCAGAAAAAAAACTAACACTGACTTTGACCAATGCATTACTCCGGCACAAACCCAGCGCCGCCAATTAAGCAAAACAAAACAAAACGAATGGGCCGCCGATGTACAAATTTTATGGGCCGTTTAAAAAAAAAAAAAAGTATGAGTATGAGATATCGGCCCAAAAAGCACGTCGGCCCACCGGGCAAATGCCTGGTATGCCCAATGGCCAGTCCAGCCATGCTGCGCATGTGTGATTCAGCGTGAAGCAGACCGACACACAGAGCGCCTGAACCGAACTGGTTCTTTTAGTGATTGATTCTGAACTTAAGACATTTGTGGATTAATGCGTATTGGAGACGCGATCCGTTTAAAATGATTCAGTTCGATTTGGTGAACTGGTTTATAAAGATCCGGTTACATCGCGAACCGGGTTTTTGCTATTTTTGGACCAAAATGTATTTTCGCTGCTTCAACAAAATTCTAACTGACCCTCTGATGTCACATGGACTACTTTGATGATGTTTTTCTTACCTTTCTGGACATGGACAGTATACCGTACACACAGTTTCAATGGAGGGACAGAAAGCTCTCGGACTAAATCTTAAATATCTTAAACTGTGTTCCGAAGATTAACGGAGGTCTTACGGGTTTGGAACGACATGAGGGTGAGATATCAATGACATCATTTTGATTTTTCGATGAACTAACCCTTTAAGACTTTGAAATATGGTTAAAGTGTATATAAAAGTGTACCACTGAATGTGTTGACAAGCATTGTCAAAAATTTTATCATCATTTTTAATATTTTTTAGTTCTTCTATTTGAACATATTTATAATTAACTTTAAATGTAATACTGAATAACACACCACATTTAAAATTATAATCAATTACTTTATATGTGCTTTAGTATGTTAGTCAAGATCAAGATAAGTGTACTTTTTTAAAGCATTACATTTAAAAAGCATTTAAAATGTACTTCAAACTTCACTTAAGTGGCCTTATATTTCATAATTTTATTATTATATCTGCATGTTCAGTTTTATTTTAATTTAACTTTAAGATTTGAAATACACTATAAGTGCACATTCAATGTACTGTAAGTGACTACACTACACTACTTTCTTAACAAGAGTAAAGCTATTATATGGTAATATGAAATAACTATAGGAGAAGAGAAGAAGAAACATTTTTTTTTCTTGCAAATGAGGAGGTCCCTGATTTTACGCAAATTATAGCCAAATGTAGGCCTAACACAAAGACACATGCACACCCCATCCTCCCTGGCTTACTGTTGTTAACAGAGGTAACTAGTAAACAGACTGAGAGATGCCACAATAGCAACTGTCAGAGCTTCACGTGGATCACATTTTACAGCAATAAAAATACTCCATTGGAACACAGATGGATGGAACATACAGCTTATATCTCCCACACTGCCTGCCTCTTGTGTGCAATAATGAGAGGATGAGAAAATTAATCTAAAACTTTCCTGAGGTTAGGACATTATCCCAGGATTTTGAGCTCCATGCTCTTAAGGGCTTTTTACATTGCACTTAACACTGGGTTATTATTGTTCTAAACCCTCACTTTTAACCCCGGCTAAGCATTTCACACATGTAATTTAGTGGCGGGGTAACACTACTTTTGCCTGCTTTTAGAAACACTACCTGTTGTATAAACAGTTCATTCAGCATCTTAAAATATGTCAAATGGTGACAGAAAACACTTGGACTTAATTTGAGTGAAGAAGAGACTGTTTCTTATTCTTTCAGCACTCTGAAAAGGCCATTCAGAAAAACTTGATAGTACAATATACAATACACTTGCAGCCTATGATACAGTGATATGCAATGCTGGAGCCATTATGTAAACAGGTTGTGTGCACTCTCAAAAATAAAAGTACAACAGCTGTCAATGGGGCAGTTTCTAAAGTCACACTTTTGTACCATCTTGGTTCTAATATGTGCCCTTTTAAGTACTAATATTTACATATAAGGTATCAAAATTGACTTTCTACAAACATGTATATGCAATTTAGGTACAAACGTATGCAACAATGGATCAGAAATTCACTGCACTGATTATGGGATTTCTAACCAAACTTATATTTTTACCTTTTTTTAAAAAAGCAAAATATTTAAATGAATTAGTTCTCTGAATTTCACATTTCATTATACATGATTATTACATACCGGTAATCAGAATTATCACAGTAAATATTTACAGTCACTGCTAATACAAAAAGTTACTTTACTTAACCTGTTAGTTTCCATTCTGCACATGCTGGCTAAATCTAAGGTTTGTGGTTATTTGTTATCTGTAACAATATTATATAATTTTAACTTTAGTAGGTTCTAAGCATTTATTACTGTTGATCCAAACCAGAGTAAGGAGTGAGATCACTAAGCCAGACATTTTTGACCGCGTCATGTGATGAAGACCAGCGAACATGTCTACAAATGAGTGTTGTGGGTCCTCAGTTTCTGATGTCAGTAATTCCATTCATAAATCAGACTCACATCAGTGTTCCACATCACACGAAAGCTGAGAGCATAAGAGGTATTGAGGCGTAGTCTCTGAACCCACATTAATGCTTCTACTTAAAGGAGTACTTATGTAAAGTCTCAGGGGTCCAGCAAAGCGTATATTCTTTATGGAGGCCACACATTTCCTGTGTGTCACTGAGGCTCTCATGTGGCACGTGGTTTGAATACTTGTTAATTGCTATGAAGCCATACTCTCCCCCATGATCTTAAAATATTCTCATGAAAAAGGTCACTATATATCCTGTGTGGGTCCCCTCACTGACCTGCTGTTTGAAAAAATCGACATATGGCTAAATATACTGTATTAGCATATGTGTTGGCTTAGATTTTAATGCATCATCAAAACATCTGAATAGTATTAACAGACTGTTGCATTGGCTTTCTTAAGAGTTGATTTTATAAAATACATTACTTGCGAAAAAGAAGTGCAGTTAATTGTATTTAACGTGCATGAATACTTATTCAAATCTTAAAGGCAGTTTTAAAAAATTTACTTGTAGATAGGCCTACCTGTAATATATTAAAGAAATAAAAGGACACCTTTAGAGTACACTATCATGACTGTTTCTTTACACACTTATTCCTTTAAAGTGCACTTTGTAATAATGGCAAATTAAAAGTTGTATTTTAAAGCAATACTATGTAACTTTTTCTTTGTCAAAAAATGTAGTCACCGCTTTGGAGTAACATATGCCTGCGTGAATCGACATTGACATAAACTTGGAGAAGTAGCTCCGGTTAGAATGTTCTTCCGCGGGTTGCGTGCAGTTCTGTTTATTAACCACTAGAGCGCCAAAATTTACTTGAAGTAGGTTACATTCACTTATTTTAGTGTGTTGATTAACATTCTAAAGTACATGCAATGTGCTTGATTATATCTTTTGTATCAATATTACTTCTTAAATTAATATATTTTACATTTACATTTAGTCATTTAGCAGACGCTTTTATTCAAAGCGGCTTACAAATGAGAACAGTGGAAGCAATCAAAAACAAAAAAAAAGAACAATGATATATAACTGCTATAACAAGTCTAAGTTAGCTTAAACACAGTACACATAGCAAGGGCTTTTAAATAATATAATAAATAAAAAGAAAACAGATAGATTAGAAAAAGAACAGAGCAAGCTAGTGTTAGAGGTCTTTTTTTGCTTTTGTTAATAAATGAAAAGAAAACAGATAAAGAATACAAAAAGATTAGAAAGCTAGTTAGATTTTTTTTTAAAGAATAGAATTACAATAGTGAGTGCTAAAGTCAGAGGGTCAAATAAAGATGGAAGAGATGTGTTTTAGAGTAAAAATGTTAAGAATTTCAACTTTATTATTACCTATATGTAAATATTTAAATATATTTTAGTTTGCCATAAATGTTTGTTAGTACATTCAGCAGTAAACTTACACTTATTTCAAAGACAATAGAAGTAATCATGAAATAACATATAAAGATGTACTAAAGTTCTGCTTAAGTGGGTCTAAAATTCAGCTAATTGAATTTAATATACATTTAAACTGATAAATTTTCATTTAATTTAATTAACTTTTAAATAAGTGCCCAAAAAAGTATGTTCAGTAATTACATTCACATTACATGAACTTCTTTAAAGAATATCATTTCCGTAATAAGTATGCTAAAGTGTACCTATTTTTCAAAAGGTATGGCAGGTATAGATCATTTATGCATGCTATTGGACAGGGCTAGGAAGACCAGACGGTCAGTTTTCCTGAAGCCTGGTGAGGTGGAGCCCCTGCGAGAGAGAAAGACTGAAGGAAAGGGGCCTTACTTGTGAAAAAGTGGGTACCACTCATACTTTGAGTCGCATTTTAACCATAGTAGACCATAGTCCAAACCGCAAAGCATTTTATGTGGCTTGATTATCATTTTGCCAGATTCTTTAAGGTACTATGTTTTTCACTTCAGCAACATAGACCAAAATGAATTAATTTCACGAAATGAAGAGTCTATATCAGTGGCCTAAAGTAAAAAAAGTTGTTGTATTGTACATCTGAGTGGTCCCTTCCATAGTGGCTGCCATATTGAGATCACATGACCAACTGAATACCATTAATTTTAGCCACTGTTGCTGAACAGTTTTGGTTACCAAATAAATTATGTCATTGGATGGCAATTGTATTTATGCCATGGCATCCTGCAACCAGAAGGTTTGCTTATTGTGTGATGCTGCATCCACACATTTAGGTAGTCTATCAGTATAAACACCAGGACCACTGTTGCTTTATTCAGCAAAACTTAGTGCACCTTTAAAGTGGTGTCACGTACAGAAAAAAAACAACAACACACATTTCATTATTAGCCATTATTAGATAAAGTCTTTGGGTTGTGCTGGCTTGTCTTGGCTTGTGCGCACCATTCAAAGCTGCAGCTGCCACTTGGCAGGCATCTCAAAGCCGCTGGCATTCAAAACGTCCAGAGACAGCAGCATTGTACAGAGCATGAGTCAAATCTGACTGATTATGTATTAGAATGGGCTCACTGTTGCCAGCCCCTCCCCCGTCCTCATCCTGCACCAATCACAGCCTGACTTCTGACTGATTGATGGTGTGATGCGTCATCAGCTGGAGGATGTTATATTTCTGCCTGACACCGAATAAATCTGGCTGTCCTTCAGAAGACCTTTAAAGACATAGCCGGTCTGGAGTCCTTAAAAAGCCAGGCTCTGTGTTGTGGATGGGATTTCCCTTTCATGATGTTATGAGGGTCTCTCTCAGTAATATGTGGTTTTACTGCTGATCTACAGCAATTTGAAGACAGACTGCAGCATATCAAAACATTTCACATGCTCATAAGATAACCATGTGCAAAAGATTTACTAAATACTGTATAAAAATAAAATCCTTTGACTGCATCCCAAGTTGTCCCATACGGTACGCTAAAATTTGGTAAACTGTATACATGTATGTATGTTGGTAATGGAAAAGAATGTAGTTTGTTGTATTCATTAAACAGTATGCCAGGACATCTTAACCGGTCATAAAGTCACAACTTGAGCATTCTTGTTGCATAATGTTTGTTATATATAAGTGTTAGCATCTAAATACATTCATTACCTTGAAATCAATTAATGATGAACTTCCATATTTTATTACTGTTGTGGCAGCTTCAGCCTTGCATTCCTTGCTATTTTCTTTTTCTAAAGCAAACTTGAAAGTGAATTGCTACAAACTCTGTGCTTAATTGTTCTGAATTGTCATTGAATTCAAACCTTAATATATATATATATATATATATATATATATATATATATATATATATATATATATATATATATATAAACTAACTCAAAATTTACATACTTTTACAGTATTTCATATTAATTAAATGTAAAGTCGTAAAAGTCCACTTAAGTACTTTAAGAGTATATACTTTCATAACTATGGTTCTTAACATACTGAAGTACATAAAAAAAAGAAAATTGCACTTTGTTAAAATTTTAAATTAAAATCATTTAAATAATCCGTGTCATACTTTAAAGTATATACTTATTTTGAAGTGTTGACTAACAAAGTACGTGTAAAATACTTGACAATAATTGTATAGTAGTGTGTTATTCAGTATTACATTTAAACTTGATTTAATTTAAATGTACTAAATTGCAACTTTAGTGTGACAAATATGTGATTCCAAATATATTTAAATACATGACATACAAGTTTCAATAGAAATTACATTTGAATATTTTTTTTAGTTTATCATGGGCAGTGTTTATTTATTTATATTATTATTATTATTTTTTTTTTGGTATGTGTATGTGTCACACAATTCTAATTTAGCATATTATTTAGGACATATAGTACACAAAGTGTCTTATCTTATTTTTTCTTCTTTTTTGCAAAAATATAAAAAATAAACTTTTTTATTAATTTTTTTATTTATTTATATACAATGTGTTAATATGTTATGTTAAATAAAAAAGTTTGTATATATACTGTATATGTGTGTGTGTGTGTGTGTGTATTTATATATATACTGCACTAGTCACAGAATAAAATAATTTAATGACCCTTTATTGAAGTAGCTGTTTAATTATTATTATTATTATTTTTTTTGCAATAACATTGTTATGCATTAAATATAAATACATTAATCAAGCTGCAAGTAACTCGTAATTTTTTTCTTGGTTTGAGGTCAGTTTTATCTTTTTGATGGAAAACAAGTAAAAGATACAGATTTTTTTTTGCAGTTCAGCAGTTAATTCTTATCTTCTCAGTTTATTTACACTGCTCTCTCTGACTATCCATATATCTTTGCTCAAGAGACTGTTTAGAGCCTCTAACTACTCTCCCTCAATTTATTTCCTTCCTCTCACTCACAAATGTAAACCCAGCTCTCCCTGGACAACCTGGCATCTCTCTCTCACTCACTTACTCACTCACATTTCAGGCCTATAAGAAATGGGTCAAGTCAACACTGATGGTAAAAAGGAAGAGCAAAAAAAGATTAATTCCTGTAGAAAGAGTGGATACAAAATAGGCCTCAGAATGGGTACTGAGCTCACACAGTTAAGAGTCACCATGGGAACTGAAGAGGAAGCCAGGCCTGTAAAAGCACTGATGACGGTGATGATGACAATGGCGAGGAAGGTTTGTGTGAACGGAGAAGGCTGAGTCAGGAGAATAATGCTGGGATGGGAGAAGGGGTGTAGTCTGGGTTATGGATTTGTAATGGGCCCCTAGCATGTGAGTTTTAATAGTTTGGCTCAAGTCAAAGAGCGTTGAGCGAATGGGACTTTACAGCAAGAACGTCATTGTTTTAACAGCATTTTCTCTTATAGTGCCCTCTGGCTAATGGGCAGACATGATTAGGTTTGCGATTACTGATGCTGATTGTGCAAATCTTTCTGCAGTGCATTTAAGTTTATTTGATTGTTAACTTGGATTCAGTTTGCGTTTTATTCTGGGTGGAACAGAACGTTTCTTTGTAATATTGTGTACATTTTTGATTACATATGCATTTTTCTTTTATATTGTTCTTGAATGGCAAAAAAAGGATTGAATGACATTAGGGTTCTGTTAATGGTTTTTGGCATGTAACTACTTCAACCAATTTCTTTTGCAGACACAATATCTTACTGCAATACTCTGAACATTGTTATACAGAGGTTAAGTCTAGAAGGGAGACAGCTACGGCTGCTGGGCATGCACACATTAATATAGTGTTGTTTACGTCACACTGTACAACATTAAATTACTGTTTTTGCATTATTGTAAGGGGTATGTTTAGGGTTAGGGTAGATGTAGACAAAAAAACAATCTAATAGGTAGAATATTAAATGTATTGTTTATTTCAACCTTATACAGTGTGTTCAATCTGAACAAATGATTCTTACGAACTAGTTCTCTTAAGTGACTTAAAAACTCAAAGTGACCACTCTTGTGTCACTTTTCATTTTACACTCTTTTTAGTGGATAAAAACATACAGCACAACATTTATTTTCCAATTCCTGACTCTTGTGAGTCAGTTCTTTTTTTTAGTGAATCAGAATCATCAAGTGGAACCAGTGTAGTCTGATTTCTGAGGAGTCAATACTTTTATGTAATCAAACACATATGGCTTACAACTAATATAAGACTTAAATCTGTGTAGTTACTGTCTGGTTGTTCACACGGCAATGAGTACATTACAAGTTTTCTCAATGTTTTAAAAAAAATGAATCAAATGTGTTAATTGTTGATTGTTTAGATGTTAGGTTAGTTATTGCATTGAATTTAAGCAGTCCTTTTGTAAAAAAAAAAAAAACTCCATGTTTCACATCATTATTGGATGCTTTAATAATATAATTGCTTATATGTGACATGATTGCATGATTATGTAAATGAACTAGTGAACTGAAGCAGTTCATAATTACGAACTGTCTGAAAGAACAATTTTTTTTTGTGGAAAGAATACGGTTGAGGCTATGGATTACAGGTAATCATTTTATAAATATTGTTCGTTCAGGTTCTTGCACTGACTGATCATTTTGCTTCATAAGACCTTACTATAGAATTAAGAGCCACGATTATTAATTTTGTGTTCCCTGATATGGTTTTTTTTATTTTATTTTTTTTATTATTATTCTTAATCAAACAGACAGCCACTAAATTGCATTTAATGTATCACCATTAACTAAGGTTTAAGCTTAAAATCTTCTTTAAATTTCTACTGAAGAAAAAAGACATCTACATCTTGAATGGCCTGAACTAACAGCAAATTTTAGCTTTTGGGTGAGCTATCCCTTTAACAATATTATGGGCTGCTCTGTGTTCCTACACACACTGTCAGGATCACAGCCAAAGTCTGCTATTCTGAGATGTGAGGTGTAAAGACAAGCCCTACTGACCTTTCTGCCTGCTACCTTTGCCAGCCTCCAAAAGCGTCTGGCCTCAGTCTGAGCTACATTTCCTCTCGCCAGCCCATGTGGACAGCTGACCATTACACCCACAGAGCCTGTCCCAACAATCCCCTTTCATTCCTGTGCAAATATGTCTATCAGTCACCACCGCAACTGCCAGCCGATGTCCCTCAGGAATCTCTCCACCTGTTCCCATCAGAGAGAGAAAGAGCGATGGAGGGAGGGGAGGGATATAGAAGGAGTGATAAAGAGTGTGCGGTATGGAAAAAGACAGAAATACTCAAACTCCCACTGACCGCACCCTGAACGTGACCCTCTGTTTAACACAGCAAGTAATGTTAAGAGTCACTCCTCCATATCCAGACATCCCCCATACATATATTCATATGAGAATCAGCTGTGCTTGAAGGTGCCCTTTACAAAGGGTTAGAAAGGGGTCATTTTATGGAATATGTGTGGTGTGCATGAAAGTCACTTACAATATGTACCAAATTATGTTTTTTTATTTTTGCATAACAACACGACAATACTAGTTGGTATGGTAAATTAGATTATTAGTTGAAAAGCTAAATACTATAATGCTTGTATTTATTTAATATTATGGTAGTCACATAGAAGACAATTTTATAATAGATTACGATATTTGTCATTTTATTTTCACTGCATGACAGTTTTGGGCATTTGCAACACTTTCCTGATCAGATATGTAGTATTGGGAAATATTCTTTACAATAAAAAAAAGTGTCTGTTAGAATTTATTTTCACATGCAATTTATTCTTGTGATGGCAAAGCTGAATTTTCAGAAGTCATTACAGTCTTCAGAGTCACATGACCCTTATAATATGCTGATTTGGTGCTCAGTTAACATTTATTATTATTATCAGTATTGAAAACAGTTGTACTTAAAGAAATAGTGTCACAGTTATGTTCTGTTTTGGTTCTGTTTCTGTCTCCACATTTCTCCGAGTTCCCTTGTCTATTAGTTTCCATGGTTTTTGATTAATTTGCTCCACACTTTTCAGTTCTCCCTAATTAACTTTTCTAGTATTTAAGCCCTGTGTTTTGCCCTAGCTCCTTATTTCCGGTATTGATGTTGATTCGTGTTAATCTCCTGCCTGTGGATTGATTAAAAGACTATCTGTTTATTTCTGTTCATGTGTTGTGTACTTTCTATAAATACACATGACAAATAGTTCATGCCAAAATAAGATCTATCTATAATGAATGTTAATTAAAATGTAATTTATATAAGAATAAGTCCTTTTTATTTACTTTATTAATCCCCGAAGGGAAATTGGGTTCCTTACCAGCTTCAAAAAAATAAGAATAAAAAATAGAATTATATATAAAAGGAATGAGAATAAAATGTCAAAATCTAAATAAATAGATAAAGGTAAAATATTGTACTGAGAATTTATAAAGACTATTTGCTATTTCCTTTAGTGTGTGCATGTGTGTGTGTGTGTGTGTGAGCGTGCACATGTGCATTTTGTGTGACAGGAAATTACAAGCATTTTTTTTAGCAATATGATGATGTGTTTTATTCCATGGTGACAGAAGCTTACACTCACCTGTTCCCACAATTTATCTCCACAGATGAGTGATCCACTGTATCCTACAATCCTGGAAGAAACAGGCAGCAGAGTCTTTATCCAACGCCTGCTCAACACATTCCACATTCCTCACAGATGCCATCTATTATCATCTGACATCATCTCTAGGTTACTAGTTTACTGACTCACAAACATTCCATGCTAAATGCCTCCTGCATAAAACACTTGACTAGTTATTTGCCTTCTAGCAGATGCTTTTACATCCTGAATGGTTTTCTGTGTGTTAATTGTATAGGGACAATTCACCTGGAGCAACCCACGGGTTAAGAGCCTCGCTCATTACACATAACTGAGGTCTCAGGAACTCTTCTATTCTTTTGAAACACCAGATTAGACGAGCAGTCAAGATATATATATATATATATATATATATATATATATATATATATATATATATATATTGCGTAATATAGTGAACTGTAATCAACTTTTTAAGATGTTTTACCAGATTTTTCTTACAAATTCCAAACAAGCAGCAAAGAAAAAAGAAAAAAAAAGAAAGAAAGAAAAGAAGAAACAAAATGGGAAAGTTAATGTCATTCAATGTAGCAGTACAATACAAATAGCTACAAAATAAATGTGCGTTACAGCTCGGATAATTGCAACATAGTCTCATTGAAAAACATACTTCTATCTACATTTTTAGTAAACTCCAAAAACTTACCTATACATGCAGTACAACAGTTTTTCAAATAAAATTAACACCAGATGGATGCAGTAAATAGGCTTTTTTTTTTTTTTTACTTTTTTGTTTTCTCACACAAATTATTTACTAATAGGATTAGATAAATAAGGATAATCACTTACATTTTGATGTCTGCATCACATAACCAGCTCTATAAATTGTATTTTCTGACATAGTAAACTTGCTCGGTTGCTCACCTGGTACAGAATAGCACTTGCAGTGGACTGGAAAAAGGGTGTTGGGTGTTGTACATGCTTTCATCAGGTGCATTGTTTTAACATGAGTTAATAAAACAAACACAAATGTATTTGTTCACATAACTTAAACATCATCAAATGAAATTATATATATATATATATATATATATATATAATTATATATATATATATATATATATATATATATATATATATATATATATATATAGAGAGAGAGAGAGAGAGAGAGAGAGAGAGAGAGAGAGAATAAATACACGCAATACATGCAGTTATTTAAATATAATAATAATTTTCAAGTGCTTGATTGATTCAGATTTGTCCTACATTAATCTAGTAGATTGTACATTTTATATAATTACCTGAAAGCAAGAAATCAAGTTTAGAAGAAAAACACAATTTTGTTTTGTACTGTAGATTACAAGTACCATGTTTTAGTAAATCTTTAGTAAATTAAGAAATATAAACAAATAAATATATATTGACTCTCTTGTTATGAAAATACCCGACAGATTGAAGAAAACAGATAAACCATACATTGTTGCAGTTGTGTTTTTCATCTTTATGTTTGATCATTCAAAGCGTTTCTATCTTCTTTTTATTCAGCAGCATAGCTGGATACCTTTGTAGGGATTTCCTGGAAGGTACATGTGGCTATGGCACTCCATAATGTTTACATAAAAAGTAAAAACATTTTTAAAAAATTTAATTTAAAAAATGTCACAAAATGTCATATGAGTTTGCCGAAACTTTGCCAAAGAGACATATTTCCAATGAGCGTTTGTTGGAAAATTTGATCTTTGATGAGAAATCCAACAATTTGATGTGAAATGTCATTGAAATCTCTGTTATATGATGACAGATTTTCATATTCTTAATCTTGCCTATGAGAAACGGTTACACATAGACTGTCCACTGCTGTCCATGAGGCATGTAGCGTCTCATTTTCATGTGTGGTATTGTTTAACACAGGGTGGAGCTGGAGAGGAGCAGTCTGGTGACCTTTGGGGTCATGGTGTCAGGGTTGTTTAGTCTGCCTTTTACTGATCATCACTTCTCAAGAGATGGACACAGAGCTTGGACCTGACAAAAGCACACAGAGAGAGAAGACAAAGCATGATGGAAGAGTGGGAGCGTCTAAACGCCATTTAATGTCAGCTTATGAGTAAGGCTTTGTCACACATGAACACTGCAAAGGTGGAGATGGAGGGGATTTTTGTGTTTATGTGTGTGTTGACTCCTCAAGGTCACATAAAAGCCACTACACAACGCCTTGTGTAACACCAACTACATCTGTGTGGGAAAATGTCCAGAGTGTGTACACAAAACTATTTCTATTGATCGCTTCTCTCCTCTATTTCTCTCTGAAATTAAGCCAAACTACAAGGTTGTGTAAACTCCCACACACCAAAAAAACAAACAAAAAAAACCCCCTAGTTTCTTTCTTTATTCTCTTTCTAACAGATAACCTTTGCTCAATGCAATTTGTAGGTCAGATAAAAACAAGGAAATAAAGTAGCAGAAAAACAACGAAGCCTTTGAAACTTCTATGATATTGATGCTAACTGCGTTCTCATTAGACAGTCATATATGTATTTATTTATGAACCAAATAAATGGGCATTAAAATGGGCATTTAAAGGGAAACACTCTTCAACAACTCCACATGGTTTGAAATATTGTTAATAGCAAAATAATGCAAGAGTTACATTCTAAAGTAATACTTTAGGTTAGTAATTGTTCAAACTAACATTCAGTGTACTGTGTGTGCTCAGTTAGGTGTGTTTTCCATGTACTGTACTCTAATGTCCCCTGCTCATCTAAGACACCCTGCAATCGCCACAAGCAATAGAAATGAAATCTACCTAACTGAATGGTTTTGGTCTTCTCTTCTCTCCGACTCCCATTCATCAAACTCTGGACAGCCACTTTGAATATTGGGATGGCTTTTTCATTGTTCTGCATTAGCTTTGTAAGACAAAAAGTGGGAAATCAATGCAAATTTGATTTGCATAACTTGCTTATTTCCATTATAGTCCGTGTGAAGAATCTCATCATGTGGTTTACCCATTTTATATTCCACAAAGGAAATCTGAATTGAATTTATGACATGTACCACAGTTCAGTATTTTGATATTTCCAGCGTATGGGATTTCCTGTCACATATACTTGCAGTTCAATGTTTAGTACTACTCACACTGTTCTAGAGCGAGCTTAAGACTCATGATCCAAATAATCAAGTATAGTAGTAAAAATGCGGTTTATACTGTATGCATCTTGCTCTGTGTTTTATTAATGTACAGTAAGTGCAGGTGGCATGTTGTTTTTAGTGAATTAGCCATCTATCCTGGTTCAGCAAACAAAGCCAATCATATGTTTTGTAAAAGAATTCAATGGTATTCATGTGCATCTGTTTCAAGTGTATTTAGATAAGAAAAATATGCAAGATCAACTAAGCTCTTTTGTCATTGCATGTTCTTGTCAGGCTTGTTAAAAAACTCTGACTCCACCTGCTGCTGGTGGTGTATCATTATCCTGAACTTAAACTGAGGATGTGTACTTTTTAAGATTTTTTTTTATTTAAGTAATTTAATTTATATGAAATGAATGTCCAAATGAGCTTCATTATTATTAAACTGCTTTACTGCACAAAGGTTTTTCTTGCACTACAAATATTTTAACAATTTTCAGCTTTAGATTCATTAATATTACAACTAGAACAAGCAAAGAGAAAGTGGGAAACCTTTATTTCAGAAGTTTGGCTGGTAGAAAAAATATGAATACATATGTAAGCTGTAGTCTGAGCATTTCTAAATGTATAGACTTTTGTATATTTACATCCTGAGCAATAATGAATAACAATCTCTATACAATGGGGGGGGGGGGGGGTAAGATAGAGCTAGACAGGAACACTAAGACTTGAGCTGATCACAGTATCTTAAAAGCTTTTTCAAATGTCATTCTTTAATGCAGTGCATTGTGTCACCTTGATAATCTTGCACGTATGTATTCATGTATAGTACATCCACACTCACACTCACTAAAAGGCAAAATATTCTTTGTAAAATCTGCCATTCACACTCTCATAAAAAGATTAAAAAGCCAACTGTTTAAAATGAGTATGAGCAGCCACATAAAATAACAAGATAAACTGCTTTTCTGTACATAGTTGAGAAGCAGGATGGGATATGGCCAAGTGCTCTAGAAGATGTTAGGCAGTAAACGGTAGGGCACGACTGCGGTGTAGCGCTCCCAGTCCTTGCTGTACTTGCTGCTACAGCGGTGCTCATCACGAATGCAGCGGTGCACCAGCAGGATGGTCATGTAGACGATGTAAAAATAGGGCAGCAAGTGCCCACCACCGCAGGCCAAGCAGTACGCCAGGGAGCCCATCAGGTCGCCCGTGTAGTTCATGTGACGAGCCACCCCCCAAAACCCAGAGGTCATCAGCTTGCTCTTGTGAATCCCGCCATCGGCCGATCGGTATGAACACTCGATGAAGGTGGGCTTCTTACCCCAGATTTTACAGTTACCCTCTGTGCGACGGAAAAGGTCTTTCTGGTGGTTGGTTGAACGGAAGATGTAGTAGCCCACCAGTCCCAGGATGAGGACACCTGCAGCATGAGGCGTAGAAAGCTGGATGGGGTTGTAGACCAAGTAAAGGCCCTAAAGAACAAGAACATGACATCAACAGCATTACTCCTACTGAAATCACTCAGTGAAGGTGTGTGTCCAGTATTGTAGATGTCCCATCCAACACATATACTGCTCAGATACACACCTGTAGTGTGTAGAGGAAAGGAAGCCACACGCAGTCTCCCCAGCCCAGGTACCAGCCAAAGTGATCATGGCAGATGTCTATAGTCTTGAGGTACCAGGCTTCGTTCCAGAAGAAATCCAACACATAGATGGCCTTAGAGAAGAAAAGGGTCAAGGTTGTGATATGAAGCAGTGAAGGGAATGATATGAATGAAAAGAAAAACACTTTATGAATCAATACTGAAAAAACAATGTTGTTGAAACGAGGCAATGTAAGTAATAGTAAAGCACTACTAAGTTGTTTTATAGTGACACCTAGTGGCTACTTGACTCACTTGCAAAACATTGACCAGGATCATAGAGTTTGTCACATATCCATACAGCTCCTGCTGTTTAGCAGCGTAGGATAAGTTAATCAGGGTCCACGCCACGATACCCGGCCGGCCGTTGAAGAAAAGCTTAAAATCAAACCATTTTCCTATGCGAGGGTTGAACTCAATTCCCATCATGTAATTGTAGAAGATGTTGCCCGTGAATTTACTGCAAATCAAACAAAAATAAGATAGATTCTATTTAATGTTTGCATGTATTTTAATCTTTGGACAATTCAATCAAACACACATCATGCTTTTTTTGTGACCAGTGGGGAAAAACCCACACACACTCGAGATATTGTTAATGGTTAAAAAAAAAAAAAAATTCTAAGTAGAATAAGTATTTTATTATTATAAAAATAATTATTGCTATTGTTGTTTTGTCATTTTTAGTTATAGTATTTATTCAGTTAGGCATTTCAAATGTTCAAATGAAAGCAAGACTGTTTACACTTTCATTTATAATTTTACAACACGCATCTCTTCCGACTCAAAACCAGATTTCAGCCATAAATTTAATATGCCAAACCCTGAATAAAAATCAACCGTGTCTGTAGAATTTTCTTACAAAGGATGTGTGTGTTACCTGAATTCTGCTGGTTTCAATATTACATTAAATGTGGAAAAAGATCTGAAATGAATTTACTGGTTTACTTCTCAAAGCTCGAGTTTAACAGAGATGTGTAGATTCACTGTATGCACTGTAAACAATCAAAACGTGTTTTCTCACCAGTCCTCTGGGTTGGTAGGGAACAGATAAGCCTTAATGAAGGCGAAAGTGGACACGGCATAGCCGAGGATGTTGGTGCACCATAAGAGAGGGATCCAGTTATCAATGATGATGGTTGGAGAAAACCAGTTTAAGTATTGCGCATTAGCCACCCATAAAACATGAGTGATTATCCAGCACTGCAGACCGTTGACTTCATACTTATTAATCAGACCTGAGAGAGAGCAACACATTTACATTACATGAATTAAATAAGGTTTTGATACATTGTACCAAACAAACCAATAGCGAGTCATTTGAGTAAATCAGTGTAATTTATGTTTTTGTTCATTATCGTGTATTTTTTTTTTACCTGCTGGTGTTCGAGCACCATCCTGCACTCCTCCCACATAACCTGGAAGAATCTTATGCATGATATCTGGAACGCACATGTACAGCACCACCTAGTGTAGACACAACCAAATCTCATAATTCAAGCTCAAAACTACTGAAATATTCCTCACTATAAATGTTATTGAGCATTTATTCATCTGTAATTCTGCACACCTGAAATGTGACCCAGATTGCGTAGATCTTGGCAGCAGCCCACGTGAAGGAAGGGGCGCGGCTCCAGATGGTGAGCAGGGTGGCGTCGCCGTTGTAGAGGTCCAGTAACGGGTGGCTGATGGAGCACTGGTACTGATCACATGCCATGATGAAGAAAAAGACGATGAAGGGGGCAAAGCACAGCAGCAGGATCACACCTGTCAGAGAGAACCAATCCACCTCCCTACAGAGATAAACAGATTAGCAATATGAGCCTAAAGTCATGTCAAATATGTGACGCTGGACCATAAAACCATCGCATGGGTGTATTTGTAGCAATAGCAATGTTAAGATAGTATAATAGTAAAGATCATGTTCCATGAAGATATTTTGTACATTGTCTACCGTAAATATATCAAAACATAATTTTTGATTAGTGATATGCATTGCTAAGGACTTCATCTGGACAACTTTAAAGGCGATTTTCTCAGTATTTTGATGTGTTTGCACTCTCAGATTCCAGATTCTGAAACACTTGTATCTCTGACAAATACTGTGCAGTCCTAACAAAACATACATCACTGGAAAGACAATTTTCAACTTTCAGATGATGTGTAAATCTAAATTTTGAAAACCCTTACGACTGGTTTTGTGGTCCAGGGTCACATATGAGTACTAAAATCAATATCACGGAGTATCAGTATCAATATGAGTAAAATGTGAAGAACTGATGTCAATGTAAAGTAAAGTCAATGGAATCACCCATTTCTGTTCAATAGTGGTGATTTACAAATATAGATCAAAATTGCTACTAGGGAAAATTCCACTGTTCTCTCTCTCTATTCAATTCTACACCGTTGACAACTTTTATGACAATTCTAAGGTTTTACAGTATTGTAGCTAATTGCAAATGGACAATTTGAAAAGAGCCACCAAAATGTTATTTATTGTTTTCCATTTATGTTGCATAGTCAGCATGAGGGTGAGCGATTAATAATAAATAATTGCTTTACATAATTGTAGACAATGCATTCACAATATCAATGTAATAATGATATGATCATTCACTTATACTGAGCTTTTGAGTGACTCATACAAGCAGTGACTGAACACAGAAATAGTACTTTCAATGCATACAATTCATCAGTTATTTACTTCAAAATAAAAAACAATATATATTATAACACTGAACCGGATCAAACTATGCTTAATGTATGACTGAATGGCTTACCATGCTCTTCCCCACTGCACCGGCTCCTTCGCTTGGTCTTTCACCCCTGCCCGGGCTCCATTGGAGCTGCCCTTATGGCGCTTTCTCACAGCGTCGGCTGTCGTCATGATGTCTGAGGGAGTGAAATTTAAAAAAGCAGAGAGAAAGACAGAGTTAGATTGGGAAGAAGATCATAAAAATAACCTCTGAGATGGTAAACATGTATCTAGCATGAGTGCACAAGAGAAGAACAAAGTGCACTGCAGATAACAGATAGCAAACAGAAGATCTAGGTGTTATAAATATTATAAGTCCATGGTTTTAAATAATTATTATAACATAACTTATCATATATAATCTCGTGGAAAAAGGCCAGGGTTGTATCCTTTAGCGCTATGACATATAATGTTATCTTTCCAACTGATATGAGGTTGTTAATTGTGTGTTTATTTTATGCAAGAAAAGACGGATGCTTTGCATAAATCTATTTTCAGTTTATGGATTTTTAGTCCACTGAAAACTCTTCTTGTCTTTTATTATGGGCATATTAACAAGTATGCGCATGAATAACACCAAGAGCAATGTTCTACTTAGCGTTGTATGGTTTCAAATATGCAATGGTGCTTTATTTACAATCAAGCTATATTTGTATCAAATCAATCAAAAGTATAGTTTTTGTCTATTTAGGAGACATACAATGCTAGTTATACCATAGATAAGGTTTGCGTTACACCTGTACATTATTCTGGCCTTTTTCCACGAGATTATATATTATTCTGCCAAAGTAAACATACTCGTTGAGATTAATGCGACAAAAACGAGTTTAAAGGGAAATATGACTCCAGTCGTAACATACTTCCTCATATCAATGCCAATCCAAAGTAATAGTTGTAATTACCCCCAATCCGATACTATAATTAAGCAGGATGCAGATACTAAAAAAGTATTTGAAAGATGCGTGTACATAAAATGCTCGATAAAGCATGCATATAGTCTACAATGCACTCAAAGAATTATACATTCTGTTGATAAACTTGCATGTGTAACGTTAGTTGTACTGCACACTAAACGCATACCAACTGCACATGCAATGTATAATGCTGGAAATATTGCCTTAAAATAAATATAGCAGATTACATAAAAGCAACTGTTTAAAAAGTGAAATATCAAAAAAGCTTACAGTTATAGGTGTACAGTTCACGCTGCCCAGATGTTCACAGTGATGCACCGAGCAAAGGGGAGTCTTTGGCCGAGTTCTGCCTCCACCCACAGGTGACGTAATGACCATGCATCCAATCAGAGACACATGAAATGCATACTCGTGTCAGTGATTGGACAACCGAGACCTGAAGCCATGAGCGCCTGATGAGCTCAGCCCATGGGTCCTGCTGTCTTCTTCATCAAGAGCATCCACCTGCACCACATTTACGCAGTTACATTACAGCATTAGAAATGAAAAGTACATTTAAATTGCAATTGTCCAGTCTATAACAATGAATTTATAAAAAAAATTTTTTTGAAGGAAAATGCCAACCTTTTAATAAACACTCGTAAAAGCTTTATTTGGTTCACTGCCAGATTTGTAGAGAAAACACCTCACTTGTTGTTAAAAGCTAATGATTAATTGCCATAATTAATAAATAAATATATATATATATATATATATATATATATATATATATAAACATTAGTTTGGAACGTAAAATAACAAATTTTAATGAAAGTTTTACATTTACATTTACATTTAATTACATTTATTATTCACAATTTATTTATTTTAAATTTATCCTGGTATTTTATTGCATTGACATAACAGTCTGACTCATTTTTATCTTTATTCTTATGGATGAATTATTTAAAACTTAAAATACGTTGAAAGAATATTGTATGGTGCTGGTAGTTTAATATTAGATTGGCTCTGGATAGCAAAGATTGCATGTTCTTTTATTATTAATTAATTAATTTATTTTCTAATCAAAGAATGTTTAACCTCAAAATTTGTCTCAATGTGCTGTCTCTGCTAGTAGTTTACTGTAAATATGTTTGTATATTCTGAGGTTTAAATAGTTTTTCTTGCTCTAAACTATTACTTTTATTTTGAAGTGCAGAATCGTACAGACCGGAAATAGAACTACAACAAATAAAAGTTTAGAGTACTGTTGCACGGCAGGGTTGGTTTGATACATTTTTAAATCATTTGTATCTGTGTAAAATGGGTCGCAAGGTTACATTAGCGACTTGCTCCTTGAATCAGTGGGCACTTGATTTTGAAGGCAACTTGACAAGAATACTTCAAAGTAAGTTCTGATTCTTCATCTGCTACTTGTCTCGAGTAGTATTAACTAATAGCACCAAAGGTCTTATGATCTTAAAGTGACCTTGCCTCATTTTACATTTATTCTTTTCTCTAAAACAGGTATTGAGATAGCCAAAAAGAAAGGAGCCAAGTACAGACTGGGACCAGAGCTAGAAATCTGGTAATATTGTCATTCATAGAGTGTAGATATTTCAACAAATATGTGATGCTTTTTTTTTTCTATTGAGAATAGGGAGGACACCCAGATTATTGGAATATTTGCATTCATATATAATATAATATAATATAATATAATATAATATAATATAATATAATATAATATAAACCATCTGTAATTCAATTTTGAAAATGAGAAAACTGATGATACTGTATTTTGTGTTCTTTCACAAATCTTTCATATGCATCAGTGGTTACGGCTGTGCAGATCATTTCTACGAGTCCGACACCCTGCTCCATTGCTTCCAGGTTTTGAAGTCACTCTTGGAATCTCCTTTGACACAAGACATCATCTGTGATGTGGGAATGTAGGTGATATTGTTTAAAACATTGTGAAATAATAATAATAATAAGTTGTATATGATTTCGAAAGCATTTAACTTGCTCTATCCACAGGCCTGTTATGCATCACAATGTTCGATACAACTGTAGAGTCATTTTCTTGAACAAGTAAGATTTTACTATAGCGCAGTATTATAAATGATTTGCATATACTGCTAAATTACAATAATGTATAATAATATCTTATAATATATCTAATAATATGTCTACTTTTATATTTGACAGAAAGATACTGTTAATTCGTCCTAAAATGCTCTTGGCTAATTATGGCAACAACAGGGAATTTCGATGGTTTTCACCTTGGAGTCGACCCAGGTATATTCCATGATATATTGGTTAAATCTTGGGGTTGTTTGCCTTGCAAAGTCTTTAATAATCAGTGATAAATGATAGATCACATATGAAATGAATTTTGTTGCAGACATGTTGAGGAGTACTTTTTACCCAGAATGATCCAAGATGTGACAGGACAGGTAAAATATTATTATTTTGTATTACCTAATCAAAACGCTCAATTATTATAAATTATTAAAGATATTTAATTATTAATAATGGGTCTTATTATTAATTTGCTTAATATTAATGCTATATATATATATATATATATATATATATATATAGGTCCTTCTCAAAAAATTAGCATATTGTGATAAAGTTCATTATTTTCCATAATGTAATGATAAAAATTAAACTTTCATATATTTCATATATCAGCTCATGAAAACCCCAAATTCCTGTCTCAAAAAATTAGCATATTTCATCCGACCAATAAAAGAAAAGTGTTTTTAATACAAAAAAAGGTCAACCTTCAAATAATTATGTTCAGTTATGCACTCAATACTTGGTCGGGAATCCTTTTGCAGAAATGACTGCTTCAATGTGGCGTGGCATGGAGGCAATCAGCCTGTGGCACTGCTGAGGTGCTATGGAGGCCCAGGATGCTTCGATAGCGGCCTTAAGCTCATCCAGAGTGTTGGGTCTTGCGTCTCTCAACTTTCTCTTCACAATATCCCACAGATTCTCTATGGGGTTCAGGTCAGGAGAGTTGGCAGGCCAATTGAGCACAGTAATACCATGGTCAGTAAACCATTTACCAGTGGTTTTGGCACTGTGAGCAGGTGCCAGGTCATGCTGAAAAATGAAATCTTCATCTCCATAAAGCTTTTCAGCAGATGGAAGCATGAAGTGCTCCAAAATCTCCTGATAGCTAGCTGCATTGACCCTGCCCTTGATAAAACACAGTGGACCAACACCAGCAGCTGACATGGCACCCCAGACCATCACTGACTGTGGGTACTTGACACTGGACTTCAGGCATTTTGGCATTTCCTTCTCCCCAGTCTTCCTCCAGACTCTGGCACCTTGATTTCCGAATGACATGCTAAATTTGTCCAAAAGTCCAGTTTTTTGCCACACTTTTTCCTTCCCACAGACTTCCCACTGAGGTGCCTTGATACAGCACTCTGGGAACAGCCTGTTCGTTCAGAAATTTCTTTCTGTGTCTTACCCTCTTGCTTGAGGGATCAATGATGGCCTTCTGGTCAGCAGTCTTACCCATGATTGCGTTTTTGAGTAATGAACCAGGCTGGGAGTTTTTAAAAGCCTCAGGAATCTTTTGCAGGTGTTTAGAGTTAATTAGTTGATTCAGATGATTAGGTTAATAGCTTGTTTAGAGAACCTTTTCATGATATGCTCATTTTTTGAGACAGGCATTTTGGGTTTTCATGAGCTGTATGCCAAAATCATCAGTATTAAAACAATAAAAGACCTGAAATATTTCAGTTGGTGTGCAATGAATCTAAAATATATGAAAGTTTAATTTTTATCATTACATTATGGAAAATAATGAACTTTATCACAATATGCTAATTATTTGAGAAGGACCTGTATATATATATATATATATGTATACACACACACACACACACACACACACACACAGCGGGTAACATAATTATTGAACACGTCACCATTTTTTCCCAGTAAATATATTTCTAAAGGTGCTGTTGACTTCACCAGATGTCGGTAACAACCAAAGTAATCCATACATATAAATAAAACAAAACAAATAAGTTCAGAAATTAAGTTATGTGTAATAAAATGGAAGGACACAGGGAAAAAGAAACGGAAATTTATTTAATACTTCCTACAAAAGCCCTTGTTTGTTGGTAATGACAGCTTGAAGACGTCTTCTGTTTGGAGAAACTAGTGGCATGGGTCGCTCAGGTGTGATTGTGATCCATTCTTCGACACAGTCTTCAAATCTTGAAGGTCCTGTGGGCCTCATCTGTGAACTCTGATCTTATTTTCTGTTGGATTCAAGTCAGGTGATTGGCGTACCATTCTAGCAGCTTTATTTTCTTTCTCTGAAACCAGTCGAGGGTTTCTTGGCTCTGTTTGGGATCATTGTCTTGCTCAAATGTCCACCCTTGTTTCATCTTCATCATCCTGGTACTGTAGGTGTTGGGACTGAACCAGCTAATATTAATTTCCACTGACGAAGGGCAGGATTGCTTTCTAATTACTGATAGATTTCAGCTGGTGTCTTCACTTTCCATTTTTTTTTGCACTTGCCTTTCTTTATGTGTTAAATACTTTTTCCCTGTTTCATTCCATTTTACTACACAACTTAATTTATGAACTTATTTGTTTTTATTTTCTTTGTATGTATGGATTACTTTGGTTGTCACCGACATCTGATGAAAATTTCAATATTAGGTTTAAGGTTAGGTTAATTATTATTATAATTTTTTTGGGAAACTGTGGTATACAAGCATTCAAATTTTGGTATAGGTAAGATTTAAACACCTGAGACAGCTGGCAGTTAAGACATTAATAATGTTAGAAAAAAGTTATTTCAATTAAATGTTGTTCTTTTTCATTTCTTTTCACGAAAGAATCCTGACAGAGATTCAACATTGATAATAATAAGAACGGTTATTCAAAATGAAGTACCAAAAATAAGTATGTTCTTAATTATTCGGTTACATCTACTAGTTGCTTATTAGAATGTATATTACTAGAATATTAGCCATGTATTAGTGCTAATTAAGCACATATTAATGCCTTATTCTCCATGACCTTATTCTACCTTACTCACGATTAATTAGCAGAAAATTAAGAATTTAGTGAGAGAAAAGTCATAGTTATTAGTAATAAGCAACTAATAGATGTAACTGTAAAATAAAGTGTTACCAATTATTCTTATTTCACATGTATATTTGCATGTACAGTGGGTACGGAAAGTATTCAGACCCCCTTACATTTTTCACTCTTTGTTATATTGCAGCCATTTGCTAAAATCATTTAAGTTCATTTTTTTCCTCATTAATGTACACACAGCACCCCATATTGACAGAAAAACACAGAAGTGTTGATATTTTTTGCACAATTTATTAAAAAAGAAAAACTGAAATATCACATGGTCCTAAGTATTCAGACCCTTTGCTCAGTATTCAGTAGAAGCACCCTTTTGATCGAATACAGCCAAGAGTCTTTTTGGGAAAGATGCAACAAGTTTTCCACACCTGGATTTGGGGATCCTCTGCCATTCCTCCTTGCAGATCCTCTCCAGTTCTGTCAGGTTGGATGGTGAACGTTGGTGGACAGCCTTTTTCAGGTCTCTCCAGAGATGCTCAATTGAGTTTAAGTCAGGGCTCTGGCTGGGCCATTCAAGAACGGTCACGGAGTTGTTGTGAAGCCACTCTTACGTTAGTTTAGCTGTGTGCTTTGGGTCAATGTCTTGTCGGAAGGTGAACTTTCAGCTCAGTCTGAGGGCCTGAGCACTCTGGAGAAGGTTTTCATCCATGAGATCCCTGTACTTGGCCGCATTCATCTTTCCCTTGATTGCAACCAGTCGTCCTGTCCCTGCAGCTGAAAAACACCCCCACAGCATCATGCTGCCACCACCATGCTTCACTGTTGGGGCTGTATTGGACATGTGATGAGCAGTGCCTGGTTTTCTCCACACATACCGCTTAGAATTAAGGCCAAAAAGTTCTATCTTGGTCTCATCAGACCAGAGAATCCTTCAGGTGTTTTTTAGCAAACTCCATGGGAGCTTTCATGTGTCTTGCACTGAGGAGAGGCTTCCGTCGGGTCACTCTGCCATAAAGCCCCGACTGGTGGAGGGCTGCAGTGATGGTTGACTTTCTACAACATTCTCCCACCTCCCGACTGCTTCTCTGGAGCTCAGCCACAGTGATCTTTGGGTTCTTCTTTACCTCTCTCACCAAGGCTCTTCCCGATAGCTCAGTTTGGCTGGACGGCCAGCTCTAGGAAGGGTTCTGGTCGTCCCAAACGTCTTCCATTTAAGGATTATGGAGGCCACTGTGCTCTTAGGAACCTTAAGTGCAGCAGAATTCTTTTTGTAACCTGGGCCAGATCTGTGCCTTCTGTGTCTGAGCTTTTCAGGCAGTTCCTTTGACCTCATGATTCTCATTTGCTCTGACATGCACTGTGAGCTGTAAGGTCTTATATAGACAGGTGTGTGGCTTTCCTAATCAAATCCAATCAGTATAATCAAACACAGCTGGACTCAAATGAAGGTGTAGAACCATCTCAAGGATGATCAGAAGAAATGTACAGCACCTGAGTTAAATATGAGTGTCCCAGCAAAGGGTCTGAATACTGAGGACCAAGTGATATTGCAGTTTTTCTTTTTTTAATAAATGTGCAAAAATGACAACAATTCTGTGTTTTTCTGTCAATATGGGGTGCTGTGTGTACATTCATGAGGAAAAAAAAAAGAACTTAAATGATTTTAGCAAATGGCTGCAATATAACAAAGAGTGAAAAATTTAAGGGGGTCTGAATACTTTCTGTACCCACTGTATATTTGCAGGGACACATTATTTGGCATAAATAATCATCTCATCTGTTGTCACTTATAGACCACAGTGCCGTTTGGAGATGGGGTGCTGTCCACCAAGGACACCTGCTTAGGGAGTGAGATTTGTGCTGAGCTGTGGAGCCCCAGGAGGTAATGCTCTGCAAACAATGATCTCTTCATTTAGCATCTTAAATCCTTTCCTAATGTCCAAATATACATGTATTATATGCTATGCTATAATCTTGTGAAATAAAACATGAATGTAGTTCCATAAATTGCTTTTACTTCTTTCTTCAGTCCACATGTTGACATGGGTTTAGATGGTATTGAGATCTTTACCAATTCCTCTGCAAGCTACCATGAGCTACGTAAGGCTGACCATAGGGTGAACTTGGTCAAATCTGCCACCACTAAGGTAAACAAATTATATTAATATTTCTGAATGAGTTAAATCATATTACAATAGAAAACAGTTTAAACGGTAATAACTTGTTACAATATAATATCAAATAGATAGGCTCGGCCTTGGTGAGAATAAGAGACTTCTTTAAAAAACCTTTTTACCTTTTTAATTATTCCAAACCTTTTACAGTATATACTGTATTAATGAAGCTAGTGTTGACACTGAGCCTTATATATAGGATATGTTTGTTTCAGAGTGGAGGGATCTATCTATTTGCCAATCAGAAGGGCTGTGATGGAGACCGTCTGTACTACGACGGGTGTGCTATGATTGCCATCAATGGAGATATTGTTGCCAGAGGAGCGCAGTTCTCACTTGAGGATGTAGTATGTGCCAATTCACACTTACTTGAATACTGAGACTCGCCCAAGTGACTGTGATTGATCTGTCAGATTTCTTCTGACTTGCAGGAGGTTGTCACAGCCACTCTTGATCTGGAAGATGTTCGCAGCTATCGAGGAGAGAGGTGTCACCCACACATGGTGAGCAACTGTAAAAGACATCAGAGTTTGAAGTGTCAAAACATACTTTAAATATTTGTCTTACTGTGCAGGAATATGAGCACAAACCTTATCAGAGGATCAAAACAGACTTCTCTCTGTCTGACTGTGGTGACAGGTGTCTGCCCACACATCAGCCTGTGGAATGGATCTTCCACACCCCAGAAGAAGAGATCAGGTAACTTCAATGAGGAAAAAATTACCCTACATATATAACTTAGATCAATACATTTAAAAGAAAAGTTTACCCAAAAAGAAACATTTGCTGACAAGTTACTCTCCCTCATGACATCCAAGATGTAGGTGAGTTTGTTTCTTCATTGTAACAGATTTGGATAAATGTAGCATTACATCACCTGTGTATCTCTACAGTGGATCCTCTGCAGTGAATGGGTGCCGTCAGAATGAGAGTCCAAACAGCTGATAAAAAACATCACAATAATCCACTAGTAATCCAAAGACTCCAGTCCATAAGTTAATGTGTTGTCAAGTAAAAAGCTGTGTGTTTGTAAGAAAATAATCCACCATAAATGCATTTTAACCTTAAACCATTTGAACTTTGAATCGACTCCATGATAACACAAGTCTATGTCCTGACATGAAAATCCACTGACATTTGTGTTTAGAACTGTCTTGGACTTTTTATTTGTAAGCGTTTTTTTATCTGTAAAAATGTTCTTTCCTGATACATATGAGGCAACTTTTTCTGTTATGGATAGAGAACTCATATTTTAGCCTAAAGCAACGGTTTAAAATCTTAAAAACATAATTTGTTAATTACAAACACACAGCTTTTCATTTCACAGAACATGGATTGATTGATTGATGGACTGTAGTCGTGTGGATTACTTGTGGATTATAGTGATGTTTTTATCAGCTGTTTGGACTCTCACTCTGAGGGCACCCATCCATTCACTGCAGAGGATCCACTGGTGAACAAGTGATATAATGCTACATTTCTCCAAATCTGTTCTTATGAAGAATCAAACTCATCTTTGATGCCCTGAGGGTGAGTAAAATTTTCTCATTACATTTAAATTCTTAAGTAAATGTACATACATAATGACATATAAATGGCAGAGACCACATTGAAAATGTGTTCTTTTTTTCCTGGAAACAAACAGAACATTGAATGATTTTTGAAAACTTTAAAACATCATATAATATATAGATGTAAAAAGAAGGATCATTTTTAAGATTCTGTGTATATATTTTAGATTTTTTTGTCGCTACACCTTTTCATTCAAATTGTTATGCAAATAATATAATTTGTAATCTTTTTATATCTCTTTTAATTACAATTCCAGTTTCTACATTACAAAATAACAATACAAAGTAGAAGCATATACACTTGTGGAAGACTGTTAATTTTCATAATGCATGAACAGACATGTTCTGCTGCTCTCTAGCGGAGCTGCATATTAATACACTCTCAAACTGATCGCGAGTTATTTAAACCTGGTGATTAAGATTTTCCTGTAACATGCCAAATTAATGTTCTGTTCCAGTGAGACTATTTTTGTTACTTTAGAGTTTTAGAAGTACCTTGTGACACTAATTTACTCCAGGCTGTATCATCTCTGTTGGCAAATAAAGAGTCAGACTTAAAGATGAAAAACTGTAAGAGGGGAAAAGTGTAATAATAATAATCTAATAATAATAATAACCCATATAATAATCTACATACAGTAAACCAGTTTGCAAGTATATGTTCCTTTTGGTATTATAAATTGTATTTTATTGGTGCACATTTATAAAATCAATTATTACATGTTTGTTTTGGGTGTTATTTCAGTCTTGGTCCTGCCTGTTGGTTATGGGACTACTTAAGGAGGAGTGGACAGGTGTACATTTTTATTCTATTATGCATGTAAATATGAATGTTAACATTCATTTAGGCAATTTATTCAAACTTGATGCTTGTTTTCGTATTAGTCTTCCTAGCAAATATCTTTATATATTTGCATGCATATGCTTATGGTCATGAATGTGAACATATAGGACATTGATAACTAATGGGATTTGTGTGTTTTGTTGCATTTAGGCTGGTTTCCTTCTTCCCCTTAGCGGTGGTGTGGATAGTTCGTCCACTGCCTGTATTGTGTACTCCATGTGTGTGCAAATCTGCCGAGCTGTCAAAGATGGCAGTAAGTCCAAAATACACACACACACACAGAACCAGCTAATTTAAAGCTTACCCTCTAAACATGTTTCCCACTGGTCTCAGATCCTCAGGTGCTGGAGGATGTGCAGCGGGTGGTCAGTGATTCGTCCTACAGGCCCGAGGACCCACGTGAGCTGTGTGGACGCCTCTTCACCACATGCTACATGGCTAGTGAAAACTCCTCCGAGGACACTCGCAACAGAGCTAAAGATCTCGCTGCACAGATCGGCAGGTCAGTGGATGACATGGCATATAGTACATTTTTAATGTCTTTTAAAAAGAAACCTCTGGTGCTCACCAAGGCTGCATTTTTATTAGATTGAAATCACTGTAAAAATCTATTTTAATATATTTATAATTTTTTTTTATGATGGCAAAGCTGAATTTTCAGCAGCAATTACTCCAGTATTAAGTTTTTGCTGCTTAATATGTTTATGAAAAACTGTGATACACTACCATTTTAAGATTTGGGTTAAGAAAAAAGTAAATGAATATTCAGCAAGGATGCATTAAAAGTGACATTAAAGACATTCATAATGTTACAAAATATTTATATTTCAAATCATTTTTGAAATATAAATTCTAATGTTCTGTTGAACTGTTCATCTAAGAATCCTGAAAAAGTTTTCATAAAAAATATTAAGCAGCAAAAACCGTTTTCAACATTGATAATAATTTATAAATAAGAAAGTATAATAGTTGAGAAGCAAATCAGCATAAAATAATGATTTCTGAAGGCTCATGTGACACTGAAGACTGGAGTAATGATGCCAAAAATTCATGAATAATAATAATTTTTACAATTATATTATAAATGTAATAGTATCTTTTTCTGATTGTAAATATTTAAAATACAATTATTATTATAAAAAGTAATATATGATTTTTTTTTCTCTCAGCAATCACCTAAATATCAATATTGACATGGCAGTAAAAGGCATGCTGGGAATCTTCTCTATGGTCACAGGGAAGTGGCCTCAGTTTCGTGCTAATGGAGGAAGTGCCAGAGAAAACCTGGCATTGCAGAACGTCCAGGTAAATCATAAACACTGATGCTATTAATAAATGTACAGTATGATTTTTTTTATTAGTGACTTGTTGCATATTTTTTGCAAGGAATACATAATTAACATTTTCAGAAAAAACAACAACACTTTGGTTGACCACCATGAGAATCTCAGAATTACAAATAATTTAAAATATTTACACCTCATGCAATACCATTGAATGTGCGATACTAAGAATGTTACATGTAGTTGTTGATGGGCATTTTGATTTGACTAGTTGCTGATGATTTCTTTTATATGGTTCTACATGACTCATGACATCACAAAAGCGCGGGCTTGAGAAAGCAGATTCTGTCAGAGTGATGCTAATTTGCTGACTTTTTAAAATGCAGTTTGCTTGCATTGTAACACAACCACCACAGTTTCACAGAATAATATTGCAGTTAGTCACCCCAAGCGTCAAATGACCTGCGAATTTGCTGAGTTCGAGTTCTAGATTCACTACTTTAAAACATAAATATATAGATCAGTCATGAAACTCTAGATAGCGCGGGCTGATGGGTGGTTAAAGTAACTGATGATATTCAGAGAGTTGAATGACTTGGCACAAGCTGATTGGTTCATGCTGCATATGCAACCAATAAGCTTACTGACATGCATTTATATGGCTGGCAAGCATTCACATGAGATTCCTGCAGCGTGCGTTTCTCTGAAACCCTCCACCTTCCCCAGCTCCACCTGTATAGATCTGCTACGGGTTATTTTATATGCTATATGTGCAGCAGCAGTATGTCTTAAATACTCACTGCACCGTATTGCCATATGTTTTGGCAGTAGCAAATTTTGTACTTCTTTGCAGTAGCAGCAAGAATCTACAACTAAAGCAATAACTAACAGCAGCACCAATTCAGCAGCAGCATAGCAGATCTATTCCACCTAGACCAAATACATTAACGTTGCCATATCCATCACCATGCTAAAATCTTCAGAGAGTTGTCATGATTGAATTAACATAGTAACTTTATGCAACTCTTTCCAAGAAAATAGCTTGTACTTTTAGACTGGCAAAGTAATGCTGATTAGAACCTATTTAAGACATTTATGATGTCACAGCTTTGAAAGTGGTATATGTGTCTGATGAATGTACATGATGCATGTGTGTTTGTATGTTTACTTCAATACAGGCTCGTATCAGGATGATTTTGGCCTATCTCTTTGCCCAGCTGTGTCTGTGGGCTCAGGGAAAACCTGGTGGTCTCTTAGTTCTTGGTTCAGCAAACGTGGATGAGAGGTGTGTCTTTATGTTGTTCTTTCTTTCAGTATCCAACTGTCAGTAGTATTGAAGGTTGCTTAAAATTATTCTTTTTTCTTTGCAGCTTGACTGGATACTTCACGAAGTATGACTGCTCCAGTGCTGATATCAATCCCATTGGAGGCGTTAGTAAGATGGACCTGAAGTGCTTTTTGCAGTACTGTGTAAAGCGCTTTCAGCTCACTGCCCTCATAAGGTGTGTAATCATTCCTTTGGTTGCACATTTGCTGATCAAATAGCTGATGTAGTGATGTTTTGGCCAACAAAATTGAAAAAAAAAAAAAATTATAATAATAGCTGTTTTCTATTTGAAAACATTTTAACCTGTTATTTATTCCTGTGATGGCAACACTGATGTTTCAGTAGCGATTACTTCAGTTTTCAAGTGCCACATGATCCTTCAGAAATCATTCTAATATGCTGATTTGGTGCCCATCTTCTGTACAGCATTTTGGATGCTCCACCAACTGCAGAGCTTGAGCCACTGACTGATGGCAAGGTCGTCCAGACTGATGAGGTAAACATAGTCAGCCTCATTCAGTGATCAAAATGAGGTTTGAATACTACTGCATTTCTCAGTCATTGTGATTGATTGAGATGGGATGTGCAATGGACTGTGCACAACTCAACTGTGTTTGGCAATGGTTGTCCATATGACTCCTGCAGTAGACTGTGTATTTTTCTAAGCCATCTCCTCAGTCAAAATGATCAAATTTCACTTGAAAAGTTTTTCATTGCATTCATGTGATTTCTGCAGTTTGAAACACAAAGCAGATTTATTACAAGCGATTCTTGTTGTCATTAAACATTAAAATCTAGCACGTCATGGGAAAACATAATCCAAAAGCATTGCATCCATTACTGATATTTCAATCTAGAGCTTGCATTCATGTCATTTTTTTCATTTCTAGAAAATGTCTTCTAGTATATAGAATCTGAATGAATGTAAAAAAACAACAACAACAACACACATTCTGTTTAATTAAATCACTGGATGGTGCAGATGTGTCTTATGTTACATATATGAATTCAGTTTTAAACAATGACAGATTGGAGACGATTATTGTGTGTTGTTGTATGCCTGCATGGCTTTAGATAATTTTTTAGTGGCTTTTAAAGAATGGTAGGGATGGAATCAACTTAGGCAAAGTGGTCAAATAGCAAATAAAATTATGTTTAATAATTGATTTTCAATTAGTTTTTTTATTTTAATATATTATTTTATGACATTTAAACTATTCAGTTATAGGTGAAATTAAAAATATACATTATATTTATATATTGTTATTCTAAATACCTTGTAGTAAATAAATCAGTGTAGGATTTGTAACTACTGTGGACATTTATTTTATTTATTTGTAATTTATGCATTTTTGTTAGTCATTTATTTATTTATTGTTGTTTTCCACTTACTTGTTCGAGTTGTCCTTACTTTTATAGGGCATGTTTACTATGCTGCTGTGCCCTTTTGTGCTTCCTCCATCACTGTGTGCATGCAGACAGATTGTTTTACAGCATGTATTTCTGTGCTTCCCTCCCACAGGTTGACATGGGAATGACCTATTCAGAGCTGTCTGTGATTGGCAGACTCAGGAAGATCTCCAAGTGTGGTCCATACAGCATGTTTTGCAAGCTGATTCACTCATGGAAAGAGACCTTCTCTCCCTCACAGGTCAAACATGCCCTAAACGTTACAGTACTCATAGTGCCTGACACTTTTAAAAGCAGTTAATACTGATATTTGACCACTGTTATTTTTGTCTGTTTTGCAGGTGGCTACTAAAGTGAAACATTTCTTTAGGATGTACTCAATCAACAGACATAAGATGACAACAGTAACACCCTCTTATCATGCTGAAAACTACAGTCCAGATGATAACCGCTTTGACCTCCGTCCTTTCCTTTACAACACACAGTGGAGCTGGCAATTCCGCTGCATTGACAATGAGGTCAGCAGATCTACAGAACAATGTGATTTCATTAGGCTGTATTATACAAGCTTTAATATTGAAACTTACAGTAATGCTGTATACTGTATATAGATGTAAATATTTGTCTGAAGAAGTCTGTGTGTATTTTTTCTATTTGTATGAAATCCATTCTGTTTTTCTGTTGTATAGGTGGCTGTGATGGAGTGATATGGAAGATTTATGTACAACTGTTATCAGAAGCCATTGATTCTTGGTCCAAAGATTCATCTCGGCCGCTGATGTTATAGTGAGCACTCAAAAGTTCTCTGCACTCTTTCTGTTTGGCTACATGCATTGCAACTTGTTGTAGTTATTGTTTTTCTTAGGATGTATAAATCCTAAATAATTTTGTTCACATTACGATGCAAACAATCAGGTTTGTGATCATTGATGTTGTGTATGGTAATGGTCGTTTAAAAATAAAACAATACAAATGAAATTGTTCATTTGCAGTTACTGTTAAATAAGATATCCTGTATTGTAACTTTCACTTTCATAATCTTCCACTGAATAATTTGCCAACCATATATGCCCAGATCAGCTCGGGTATGTAATGACTATAACCAAGCAAATTAAATGACTAGCATTTTTGAAGAAAAGAGGCATGCCTGTGCTATAACCGTGATGATGACTGGGTCATTCCTAGCAGAACTCTGTAATATAATAAATATTTCTACAAAAAAGATTATGCTCTTTCTTTATATAGTATGCTTTGGTAAAGCTCAGGCACTTTAGGTTTCTAAATTGTAGCTTGATTATCTGCAAGAAACTGTATGTTTTTCCAAACCAAAGTATTTTTGTTTAAAAGAATGTAGGTTAACAAACTGTTTTGGTTACCATTGACTTTATTTTTTTATAGTTATAACGTTTAGTTTTATGGTTGTTCTTGAAAATATTGTATATTTTATGACCACAAGAAGAAAGAACGTCATGCAGGTTTGGAATGACAGGAGAGAGAGAGTAAATAATGGCAGGATTTTCACTTTGAAATGAAAAATGCTTTTAACTTGAGGGTAATTTTAGAAATGTAAAAAAAAAAAAAAAAATGGGAACGTTTTAAAGACAAACCAACTAATACAGCAAATCAACCCTTTTTTTTACGTTTTCTTTTTTGATAATGCTACTTGTCTGTGTTGTTGAAAAGCCGGTGGTTGTTTTCCCACCAAAAATTGCTTCCTAAAAATATTTTGGAAGTGGCTTTTTGTTTAGATATTATAGTTTCAAAGACTAACAGGATATAATGTTATATTGAGGACAATTGAGGAATAATTGATTATTAATATTTTCATATTTCATTTCAATGTAGATTTGAAAGAGATTTTAAAGTTTGAAGGGTACTTTAATAAAGTTGTCATACGGCAGAAAGCACGAGAGAGCGGATGTGGAGTTGGGTGTTAGAATTGACTTCCTCTTTGTATGTGTGAAACGGTCTGATCACACACACCTACACACGAGTGCCCACACAATTGTTAATATACTTGAATGAGAAGACAAAAAAAAGTTTATTTCAGGGAGATTCATTATTTAACTGTTATTATAACCCGTGACGCAAATTAACTCGAAGTAAGATTTACGACAACAAAACAGGCTCGTAAATCTCAAACATTTGTCTAGACTAAAACTACCCTTCATTATAAACAAAGGCGGACGTTTGTTTGATCGACGGAACGCAGGAGACAATGCTCTTCTTTCGAATGAGTTCTTTTTACTGATTCCTTTGAACCGGTTCGCATAGGATCGTTTTATCACGTGCCCTCAGAAACACATTAAACTTCAGCATGTGACGAGCTCTGTATAATATTTAATATATAAGACATTGTGATAAAACACCAGAATGTAACTAAAACGGATTTTGGGTTATGATTGAACAAGTAAATTGTTGGAGAGTGAACTGGTTCATTGTAAAGAATCATTCGAACCGATTCGCTAAAATGAAACTTACCTAGACAAGTGCTCTGACATAAACGAGCAGAAAGTTTCTTTTGAGTGAGTGAGCAGAGGATATGGGAGGAGCTGAAGGCTCCTAAAAACACTTCGAGCACTGTTGCTCTCTCTGAAATGAACACCGACTCAGTACGGTGGGAATAAAAACAAGTGCGTCTCCACTATGGTTCCTACCGAGACTGTAACTTTATTTACAGACATGGGCAGAAGACTCGTTTAGGGTTGTCCTTTAACGCACTGTCTGGGATTTATTTGCCATATTTGGAGACTTGTAGTGATTGTCTAGATGGAAGAAGAAGAGCCGCTACTGACTGGCAGCATTAACCGGGGCCCAGGTGATTATGGATCTCATGATAATGGTGAACATTATCATCATGAAGAATCACCAGAATCGAAACGACTGTCCCATTCAGTGACTGACGATTCTTACCCTGTGTACGAGGGTACGTATGTTTTATTAGCCTGTCCTGACTTAGCCTTTAAATCTTTTCCTCAATCTTGTTCAGCTGTCTTGTAGTTTATTATTTTTTTCTGTGTGTTATTTAATAAAAGTCTAAAGGTTGTGTCTTTTTGAGGCTTATCATATTCATTTAACTTACCTCTGTTTGGTTACTGTCTTTGCTATCAGACAAACACACCATTGTCTTTTTATTGCCTCTGCAGGTAATCTACTTTGACTTAATTTGTTGCTTTTTTGAATGATGTATTCAATTACAAGAGGAGATAGTTAGTCTGTATTTTTTATTGTTTACGGTTAATGTTATACTTGTCAGATATTAGTTTTCACATTTTAGCAGAAATGTGGGGCAGCTAAAGGTGTTTTGGATGGATGTGTGAAAATCTCGTTCAGTCTTGTTATAAAAAAGTGTTGCAAAATACAATTTGAACATTAATGTCAGGGTAATTTGAATGTCAAACTGCTATTTTAGTCTGTGATTTTGGCATGTTTAGAAAATGTTTTTACTTGTTGACATTAGTTAGCTAAATTAGTTATTACAAACTAACAAATAGCAGATAATGTACATCCAGCCAGATAAACCCTGACTGGGTGATCAGGACCCAGTTTGTTAGTTGTCTTATAATCCATTACAGCATACAAAACAATCATCTCAAAATGGCAGCAGCTGCGTTTGTATGAAACGAGAGCGAGTCCACGATACCAGGATGACATAATTTAAACAATTGTACACCATTTTGAATCAAGTTTTAATATTTTATTAGCTAAACAAACGCAAAGCTTCCACCAAGAAAAAAAAAATAGTTCAAGCAAGAGTACAGCTCCGACTGCTGTTACCCGGATGAGCCTGTGTTATTAGCTTTTACAGGTTGTTATCCAGGGATAACATACCTCAGAATGTTGTGACTGACCAATCGGAATCAAGTATTCCTTAGAGCCATGTAATAATCTTAGTTATACCACAGGGCCGTTGAATGCTTGAATCTGATTGGCTGATGAACGTTCTGAGGTTTGCAATTATTTTCAGGGAAGAACACAGTGAACATAGTTCAAGGCAGCTCTTTTGACCGCATTACAGTTCCATATCAATTCGCATTATTAACTGTGATAAGGTTCACGCATTTTGCACAGAATGGAGTTGTCAGCACTAACTTGACGATTTTATCAGCAAGCAACTTAAAGTCCACACATGACATTTCTCACCAGCGAGGTAAAAACAGTGCTGTTTAGAGACGCTGCTGCAGAACACTCTTGGGGGACACACAGAGGTAGCTTAATTTACACAAGCTCTCTCTCTCTCTCTCTCTCTCTCTCTCTCTCTCTCTCTCTCTCTTTCTCTCTGTGTGTGTCTCTGTCTCTCTCATTCTCTTTCTAATAACTTCATTAATAACTGCATTAGAATGCTATCAACAGCTTAAGCCTCCATTTCCAGCTTTAGGACGATTCTATAAATATAAATATATAAATATTTATTTATTCGTTTTTCTTTTGACACAGATGCAAACCTCTGTATCCAGCAGGCAGTTGTATTTATTGAAGATGCAATTCAGGTTATTATATTTTTTTTCTACCTTTTTTTTTGTTAATTATTTTTACATTGATTGAATGAATGTCTGATTTCCCTGTTTGTGCTCTTTTCCACAGTATCGATCCATTAATCACAGGGTTGATTCTGGGTCCTTGCGGTTATATAGATGGTATTATTCCAAAATTTGTCAGTGGTAAGCAAGCACAAATTAATGCTTTTTTATTTTTCTCTTTGCTAGCCATAAATGCTAAACCGTTACTATGGCAACACAAAAAATTGCTTCATAGGTAAAAACATAACTGAATTTGAGTTTATTTGGTATCAGTATTCACACTCTGTAGTTGCGTCTAAATCTTAGTATACTGTAGGTGAGCCAAATCCATCAGTAACAAGACCCAGGGAGTGGTAATTTCAGTCATTACTCAGTTTTGACAAAATGTAGGCACTTTGTTTTTCCTTTTCATTGCATACTGTTGTTATTTCAATCAGTGGTTCATAGCTGGTGAAAACAAAAGTGGTACAAAATGTTTGTTTTTGGAGCTATTACGTTGTTAATGTTATCCTTTTGTGGTGTGATTACTGTTTTTATGTATTGTATTATTATTAATGTATTATGCATTACCATTATAGTTCCTGTGGGCATAATGTAAACAGCACTTATAGTTGCAACATGTCCCTTTCTGGTATCCTGGCAGGGATAGAAATTAAAACCGGTCAAATGTAGGTGAAAATCACCCATGCTGGTTACACATATAAACTCGCTAGCCAGTTTGGAGGGATGTGATGAGTAAATCTATAATTTTACAGAAGTTATAAGTTCCAAATGGCCAATAACTTAATGTGCCTAGTGAGTGTACAGTCGTGGCCAAAAGTTTTGAGAATTACATAAATATTGGAAATTGGAAAAGTTGCTGCTTAAGTTTTTATAATAGCAATTTGCATATACTCCAGAATGTTATGAAGAGTGATCAGATGAATTGCATAGTCCTTCTTTGCCATGAAAATTATCTTAATCCCAAAAAAACCTTTCCACTGCATTTCATTGCTGTCATTAAAGGACCTGCTGAGATCATTTCAGTAATCGTCTTGTTAACTCAGGTGAGAATGTTGACGAGCACAAGGCTGGAGATCATTATGTCAGGCTGATTGGGTTAGAATGGCAGACTTGACATGTTAAAAGGAGGTTGATGCTTGAAATCATTGTTCTTCCATTGTTAACCATGGTGACCTGCAAAGAAACACGTGCAGCCATCATTGCGTTGCATAAAAATGGCTTCACAGGCAAGGATATTGTGGCTACTAAGATTGCACCTAAATCAACAATTTATAGGATCATCAAGAACTTCAAGGAAAGAGGTTCAATTCTTGTAAAGAAGGCTTCAGGGCATCCAAGAAAGTCCAGCAAGCGCCAGGATCGTCTCCTAAAGAGGATTCAGCTGCAGGATCGGAGTGCCACCAGTGCAGAGCTTGCTCAGGAATGGCATCAGGCAGGTGTGAGCGCATCTGCACGCACAGTGAGGCGAAGACTTTTGGAAGATGGCCTGGTGTCAAGAAGGGCAGCAAAGAAGCCACTTCTCTCAAAAAAAAACCATCAGGGACAGATTGATCTTCTGCAGAAAGTAAAGTGAATGGACTGCTGAGGACTGGGGCAAAGTCATATTCTCCGGTGAAGCCCCTTTCCGATTGTTTGGGGCATCTGCAAAAAGGCTTGTCCGGAGAAGAAAAGGTTAGCGCTACCATCAGTCCTGTGTCATGCCAACAGTAAAGCATCCTGACACCATTCATGTGTGGGGTTGCTTCTCATCCAAGGGAGTGGGCTCACTCACAATTCTGCCCAAAAACACAGCCATGAATAAAGAATGGTACCAAAACACCCTCCAACAGCAACTTCTTCCAACAATCCAACAACAGTTTGGTGAAGAACAATGCATTTTCCAGCATGATGGAGCACCGTGCCATAAGGCAAAAGTGATAACTAAGTGGCTCGGGGACCAGAATGTTGAAATTTTGGGTCCATGGCCTGGAAACTCCCCAGATCTTAATCCCATTGAGAACTTGTGGTCAATCCTCAAGAGGCGGGTGGACAAACAAAAACCCACTAATTCTGACAAACTCCAAGAAGTGATTATGAAAGAATGGGTTGCTATCAGTCAGGATTTGGCCCAGAAGTTGATTGAGAGCATGCCCAGTCGAATTGCAGAGGTCCTGAAAAAGAAGGGCCAACACTGCAAATACTGACTCTTTGCATAAATGTCATGTAATTGTCGATAAAAGCCTTTGAAACGTATGAAGTGCTTGTAATTATATTTCAGTACATCACAGAAACAACTGAAACAAAGATCTAAAAGCAGTTTAGCAGCAAACTTTTTGAAAACCAATTTTTATGTAATTCTCAAAACTTTTGGCCACGACTGTATGTTTGTGTATCATGATAAAATATACAATGCCAGACAGTCTCTGTAGTAATATTAAGTAACATTAAGTCAATTTGATACCTGTCTGTCTACTGATGGCTGCTTTCTGATGCTTTGTTCATTATTAGTAACAGGAATACATTTTGGGTAAAAAAACAAACAAACCTGGACCTGCAACATTCCTGCAATTATTTTAACCTGTACCCTCTAGCCATTTGCTTACAGTATGCTTCTCTCTGTCAGTATCAGTTCCACACTCTCTCTTTCTCTTGAAGGGGTCTGGGGTTCACTATTGCTGTTGTACTGGGACTGGCTTTCATTGAGACACCCTCCTCTCTGACCTACACCTCGGACATTCGTTTCAAACCCAAGCCTTGGGAGCCACCCTGTGGACTGACGGAGGGGATTGAGATGGTCTGCCTTTGTATCTTCATCCTAGATGTCACTGTGAAGGTAGACATCCAGAAATATCCAGTTGTCATTCATTATCATTCAAGGCCATTTGACAGAGTTTAACAGACCTCTTTTGTAATATGACTTAAGCTGCTTAATATTATATATAAGAACCTATTGAATGTTTTGTTTGTTTTGCAGAGTTATCTGATAGGATGGGAGGAGTTTCGTATGAACAAATGGCTGATTGGTTATATAATAGTGATTGCAGCATCAGTTATTGATTGGATGTTGAGTATTAGCATGATGTGCAGTGAGGTGAGTTTATAAGAACTGTACTACAAAGCTGCTTATTTGTGGTGCCTCTTGACACTATAACAGTATATGACAATATTTACGCTATAAAAAATTGGTGTAGAAAGTTTTGACTCGAAATTACTAGTAAATTCCACAAATAATTACAAAGAAATGGCAATTAAAGCATTAAATTAAACTGAAGATTGAAGTTGTATTAAGTCTGATGTGACAATAAATTATTAAATTAATTAAATATGACATAAATATACCTTTTTATGTAGTTTCATTAAATTAAATATCGAAAGTCCCCACATGTAATCTGCCCAACTCTATTGGCAAAATAAAATGTTGTTATAATGCATCGAAATGCAAGTGAAATGAACTTCTTTAAAGTGCAGTTAAAATTTTAATAAAAACTTTCTTTTTTCTTTGATTTAACTTGCCCTCATTTGAAGAACAGACCAAAATTTAAGTTTGTATTTTAAATCTTGCCCTCCATTGTCACTTACATCTCATTTGCATAAGCACAATCAAATATGATCTGGGGGAAATGGAAGGAAATTTACATTTTTGGACAGTCTATTTCTTAATAATCTTAAATAAGTAAATGTCTCATTCGGCTGTCATAGTCAGGTCCGTTGATTGTAATGTTTCCCTGTCATTCTGTCCCACAGAGTTTAAGAGTCAGGAGACTAATTCGCCCATTTTTCCTCTTGCAAAACTCTTCCCTTATGAAGAAAACTCTAAAATGTATCAAAAGGACTCTTCCAGAAATAGCAAGGTAATAACATATTTTCTGTAATAAGGGGTTTCCCCCATAACAGCCTCCATTTAATTCCTTATTTTCAGTTCTCAATTTGTGTGCAGTTGCATTCTACTGTTATAATTTAAAAATGACCAGATAAACTTTGACCGGATCTTTCTGTTTCAGTGTTATTCTGCTTCTGGCGTTACACATCTGCTTATTCACCATGATAGGAATGCTGATCTTTGCCAAATCAGATGTAAGAAGTGATCACATTCTTATTACATTATCAATACTTAAATTGCCCCACTTTTTGATTTAAACAAGCCCCTGTGCCCAAGTATTACATTTTGCCACATAAATCCTACTTACAATTTGTGCTTTGGACATGAATGATACGTAAGAGATGTTCAAGAGATCAGATTTTTACTGGGCAGACAATAAAAAAGGCAAAAAAGGCTTACGTTGATGGGGAAACCAGAGTCATGTCTAGAGATCAGTATATAGAGACTTGGATGTGGGATCTTTTGACATAGCCAGTAAGCAGCCACATAGCAACCTTAGTAGAGCACCGTTGTAACCACATAGCTTCATGCTGAATACCTCAGAAACCACACAGGATCCATCCACAACACTATAGCATCCTGGCAGCAATTTTTGCACAGGAAAGCACCGCTAAAAAGTTTCTTCAGAAAATGTAAAATTGTAATCAGGGTTTGTGTAGGTCTTAAAAAAGCCTTTAAAAAGTCTTAAATAAGATCAGGAAGTCTAAAACTGAGAAAGTCATGACATTAAATGTTGCATACATTGCAAAAGTAAAAACATTTTTCTTTATAAAATGTTAAAAAAAATATAATCGTCCTTAAATCGAGATACATTTACATGCAAATGTAAGAATGAGTTTATGTTTAAGATACATTTAGTTATGGAGCGAATTGACATAAGAAGTCTGAAATGTATCAAAATTAAGAAAGTTTGATTAAAATATGAATAATCTGCCAATGGGCTCAGAAAAAATAACTTAATTCAAAGAGCAGATATTTGTTCTTGTTTTAAGAGACATTTTGTACAAAATTACTGTGGAAGAAAATCACTGTTTTCTGCAGTGTGATCAGGAGGTAAAGTAAAAATTATTTCCATATACTAGTGGTTGGAAAGAAAGCTGTTCAAGTGTTTGTTTGTTTTCACCTAAAAGTGTTGCCAAGATTTACTAAACAAGACAAATTAGTGTGAGAGCACAGTTCCCCAAAAAAAAAAAAAAAAAAAAAAATCACTGCAGATGGAAGTGGAAAGTTCTGCAGGTGATTTACTGACAATGCGTAAATTAAAGAACAGATGCAACATCTTATTTCCATAATGAACAACTAATCTACCAAGATCAGCACAAATTAAGATAGCAAAAAAGCAGAGCAAATTAAAAATAACGTGGCTTTGCATACAATATGTATGGATAACATCTTCCTATAAATTAATACGAGTGGAAAAAGTCTCTCCCTTCTACCAAGCAATGCTTCCTCCTGGCAGTGGTGGGAGTAGTGCAAAAATGGTGCAAATACCAGTAAATTGACTACTGCAACTCTTAGTAAATCATGCTGCATGATTCACTGAAATACTCCTACTCTTCTCCCTTGTGCAATTTGTAAAGGAGCAAATATTTACACGGAATCATTTAGCAGACACTTTTATTCAAAGTGAGTTGCTACAGTTGACTGAATAGATGTGTTTCTGTAGGACCCTAAGAAGAATGGAGAATGGGAAACCTACTTCAAAAACCTGCCAAAGGCCCTGTCTTCTCTGCTAGTGCTGCTAACGACAGCCAATAACCCTGACGGTACGTCATCATTTGACTGCAAATGTGTCTCTCAGAAGGTGCAAATCTCTGAATGACTCAGTAAAGTTTTAGATGGTCAGAGACACAAATGACATTTTGGCACCGCCGTGTCGAATTCTCAGTCATCTCTGGCTCATTGCAGTGGAGGCAATGAGTCATTAGCTTTAACCACATGACATGATGTCCTGTGACTTGTCACAACGTTCTGTTAAACTTTCACAGGTATCTTGATTCATTTTAAATGTGAAACTGTCTACAGTGACCTGTGACCTTTCTTGTAATCTGGGTGTATGTCAACTTGTCTTCTCTCAACAGTCATGATTCCAGCATACTCTCTGAACCGTGGCTATTCTATATTTTTTATACTCTTTAGTGTGTTTGGTAAGTTTTAATTGCACTCAGTCACACACACAAATACAGACATATACTACTGGTCAAAACACTGGAATCATACAAGATTTTGCATTATTTCTGAAGAAATGTGTCCTTGAGTAATGGCTGCTTAAAACTCAGGAATAAATTACATCAAATTTGCATGAAATTTTATGCTATTTAAATGTTTAACTATGTTAACAGTGCAGCTTTGGTGAGCATAAGAGACTTTTGACTTTTAGTGTATATTTACTGTACATGCACACACTGCAGTTAATATTACTTGCATTTAAAATGTTATACCTGCATTAAACGTTGACATTTTTATTTATGTTTTTTCTTTTCTTTCAGGGACATATTTGTTAATGAATCTAATGACGGCTATTATTTATAACCAGTTCAGGGGATATTTACAGGTGAGTAACGGGTTTCGTGACTTACATTAGACATTGTTTTAGGAATCTGTGTTTGTTTGCTAAAGGAATAGTTCAGCAATCAATATTCCGTATTTTTTTTTCATAGACCAAAGAAAGTATTTTATCATTTTCAAGCTCCCCTTTTCCATACAACAGAACTGACCAGAGTACATCAAACTCCAAAAATGAAAAGGCACAATAAAAGTTTTCCGTATGACCCTGTTTGTCAATTCATTTTAAGACGTACTATAATTATTATTGTATGGAAAAGTGTGCCGTGAAAATTCTTCAAAAATTCCTCTTGTGTTCTGTGAAGTCGTACATGCTTTTGACAAAATGAGGGTCAGTAAATGTTGATTTTAGTTGAACTGTTCTTTTAATTATTAATGTTATGGTCTGTGTGTTTAGATGTCGGTTCAGACGTCTATAATCAGGAGGCGTCTGGGTATTCGGGCTGCTTTCGAGGTGCTGTGCTGTCCAGGCCGTGGGCACATCAGCACTCAGTCTGAAGGCCATGTGTAAGATCCAGTCCTCTCCAGCACTTCAGTCTTTCTTCCTTACAGCAAACATTTCCTCTTTATATATCTATGACTGGTCACATGACTTTTCCTGTTGCTGCTCAGGGAGCGAGTGGCGGTGAACATGTTTCTGCAGGTCATGGATAGAGTCCACATGAAGTCATACTGCAGGCAGGCTATCATTAAGGTCAATACAGATGGCAGAATAGTCTGTTATAGTAAATAGTGTGTGACATGGTTGTATGTCTTACCTGTCTTTTGTTTCCTCCAGGCTGCTCAGCAGTTCCCAGACGGCTTCATTAATGGCGAGGCTTTCCAGAGGCTCTTTAATGAGCTGGATAAGGATTTTATGAAAGAGGTTTGATCGTCTACATTTGTGGATCAGTTTACATTACAGTACATTCTGAATTCAGGAAGTCATACTTTTTGAACAGTTTGTGCAAGTTGGTTAAATTAGTATTAGAATTATCTGGACATTAGTGCATAGCAGGGTTGGGCAAGTTGAGAATTGGTTCCCTTGCATTTTATGAGTTAGATTTGGAATCAGGATGACAGCTTTATGGCAATTCACAAAACTCACAAAATAAGTTTTGATGAATCCAATACAACAACAAAACAGCGATGTTCCAAACAAATAAGTTAAATTCTTATTACAAATATAATCATGTATAATAACATATAATATGATTAATTATGAAATTAAATTATTGAATATAAAACTATGTGACCCTGGAACACAAAACCACTCATAAGGGGAATTTTTTTATTTGGAAATTGAGATTTATACATCATCTGAAAGCTGAATAAATAAGCTTTCCATTGATGTATGCTTTATTGGGATAGGAAAAAAATATTGCCGATATACAACTATTTGAAAATCTGGAATCTGAGTGTGCAAAAAAATCTTAATACTGAGAAAAATGCCTTTAAAGTTGTCCCAGCAATTCTTAGCAATGCATAGTACTAATTAAAAAATGAAGTTTTGATATATTTATGGTGGGAAATGTACAAAATACCTTGATGGAACATGGTCTTTACTTAATATCCTAATGATTTTTAAAAGAAAAATCAGTCATTTTGACCCACACAATGTAATTTTGGCTATTGCTACAACTTGAGACTGGTTTTGTGGTCCAGGGTCACATATAATAAAATGTATATAAATTGTGTAGAAAATTCTTATACAAACATTGAATATTAATAGTATATACTTTTTCAGGAAGTGCCCCACGTTTTGTGTTTGATCATGTTAATGGGCAATTAATATGTAAATATTAATATAATGTAATATTAAACCACACTTGTAGCAGAGTTTTTTTTGAATTTCATTTCAATTTGACTTCATTTCTTCAGATGAATTGGAATTTCTAAAGAGACTTTTAATTTAATTCTGAATTCAGCTTTGGTGTCAACAGACATTTTAACTGTTCTATTTTTATTTATTTTTTTCCTTCAGCATCCACCAAAACCAGAGTACAGTTCTCCTGTCCTACGATATATCCAGAAAATCTACAGTCACTTTTATATTACTGTGCTGGGGAATGTTGTCGCTCTGGCAAATGTCATTTGTATCTGTGTAAGATACCGTATTTCCTTTTACCTGCTTTGATTATCATACTATATATCACCCTACATAAAGAACATTACACACTTTTCCTGCATTCAGTAGAATAAAATGGGGTTTTCCACATTGGTTGTTCACCACCTAGTGGTTCATTATTAAGCTGCAAGGGGCTCTTGACATAGAACTGGCAAATTAAATTGAATTGGATTGAAATATGTAAGTTTTAATATTAAATAATCAAGTGTAACACTTTACTCTTACACAAACAAGTCATTAAATGTATTTAAACATTGACCATAGATTATAATTATATTCTAAATTAAATCTACAAATTTGAGAGTGCTTCAATTAAAAACTAGTTTAATAATTACAATTGTTATTAAAAAAAATTAAAGAATTATTTGGAATCAGATCAGCAAATATTTGAATAATGTTCTCAAAAATGGATTACAAAGTTTATGTAGAGCACGTTTTTGTTTTTTTGTAAAATGGTGCCATCTTGTGGATAGCATATGCAAAAAAAGAAAAGAAAAAAAAAAAGATTTGAATCCTGAAGTTCATATTCTGATCTCTGTTCTTCTTTTTCTGCAGACTGTCTTGGTTCTGAATTCAGAGAAATCTGTGTCAGAGAAAAATAACTTCTGTATGGAGGTGACTGTCTCATTCACTGAAAATAATTAATGTTGCTGTAAATATATAATTTCGTAGATAAATATTAGTTGTTGGTTCGTTTGTAAAAATCAGCAATAGTTGATATATGTGTTTTCTGCATTTTCCGTGTGGTTCTATTAATATTCATGTAAATATATTTTCTGTCTTCTAGATCCTCAACTGTATTTTCATCATGTACTATTTAATAGAGATGCTGCTGAAAATAGTGGCTTTTGGTTGGAGAGGTTACCTGTCTTACAGGAATAACATCTTTGACGGATTCCTCACTGTTCTTCTTCTGGTAACACATTTCCGTTGTCATTTTTTTCTGATTTAAAATTATCATTAGGAATTCTGCGGCATACATAGCTGTTTGCATTGCGAAGGCAATTACTGGAGATACATTGTGTTTTTCTTTTATTCTCAACAGGCATTTCAGATTGCCATAATCATCACAAACAGGATTCCCTTTGAGGATGTGTGAGTGTGCTCAATTTAAAGAACAAATCTTCTGATCTCGTCTCCAAATGTTTAATGTGATGTTTTCCTCTTATGTTAACAGAGATCCAGTTCCACAACGTGTGATGGTTTTGTGGGAGATGGTGCGACTGGTCAACGTGTTGATTGTCTTCCGTTTCCTCCGAATAATTCCAGAAATCAAGGTTGGTGACGGCCTTCTCACATGAATCACATTGGTTCCAAATGCACACAAGGAGAAATGGTACTAAAGCTGTATGAAACATACTGGCAACCATTGCATTTCTTTTTTCAAATAGTTTTTTGCCAGTCTCCAGTAAAGTTAAAAGGTTTTCAGTGCACCAAAATAAAAAGCTTAAAAATACTAGAGAGATAGAAGAGCCAGGAGCCAGAATTTTATCATACCATCTGACATTAAGATGTAATAAATGCTTAATGAATGTGTAAAGATTTTTTGTGCTTACTTTAGTTGATGGCCGTGGTGGCCAGCACTCTTGTGGACCTGGTGAAAAACTTACGGGCGTTTGCTGGCATTCTATTAGTGAGTGAACAGACTCTTTCTACTAACAGTTTTATTATGAATGGTGATTGATCGTACTGATGGTCACTTGTACATTTCTCTGACGCAGGTAGTGTACTATGTGTTTGCCGTCCTTGGTACCTGGCTTTTCCAGGGAGCTATAACCCCTCCATCAAACACAAGGTACTGTTCATCAACTGCACATTTAACAGGAAACTTAAAAATACATTAAAAACTATAATATTGTGAGATATTATTACAATTTTAAATAACTGTTTTTATTTTTATATATATATTTTAAATTGTAATTTATTACTGTGATGGGTGAATTTTCAGCATCCATACCTACTTTAGTCTTCAGTGTCACATGATTATGCTTGAGAAACATTTCTCATTATTTTCATCGATTTGACATCTGAGCCTCTTCTCTTTCTGTGTGCTCTCCTTTTAGTCTAATCTTCAATGCCAGAATAGAGAACCATACGGATGGTCCCTTCAGCATGGATTGTGGCACTTTTGAACAGCTGGAGTACTGGCCAAACAACTTTGATGATTTTGCTGTAAGTTGCACAGAGGCCTCTGGGAACTTGGTCTTTAACAAGTTCCCAGAATGCCATAATTAGCACGTATGAGGAACAAGAAGTCAGAGGATTTGACCAGATTTGCTAGGTTTATAGTATTAAATTGGGTTTTTGTTTTAATACTATTTCGAGTTTCAAGAGTGAAACCTATATTTTAGGTTTAAGCCTACATAAAAATGAAGGAAAACAGTTTTCTGGTCTCGCAAATGAATGTTAATTATTGAACTGTTAAATAAAAAATAAATGTAACTGTATTTTTCCTGTCATATTTTTCCAGTCCTCTCTGGTTCTTCTCTATAACATCATGGTGGTGAATAACTGGCATGTTTTCACAGACGCATACACCAGATACACTACAGAGTAAGTGCGACGCTCTACACACACACCCTTAACACGTGTGCTTTAACTGAAAGGGGTTTTGTAAATTTGTATCCATAATTCTTCCATGTCAGGTGGTCCTTGGTGTACTTTGTGGCCTGGTGGTTGACATCTTCAGTCATGTGGGTCAACCTGTTTGTGGCCCTTATTTTGGAGGTAAGTAGATTGTTTGCTGTAAAATAATTCAAGACTGACCATATTTACTTTATTAATGCACATTCCTAGTCGTCCTATTCCAAAAGGAAATTGACTGAAATCTGATGAACTACTGAACAAATGATCAATAGCATGACATTTTTTCCAAAACAGTTAAACACGCACCCTATCCTGCAGCTGATTGTAAAGATTTCATTGGTCATGTCAGTGACAGTGTTGATTGCCTATACAACACTGAAACCAATACTAACCCCTAACCTCTGCTTAATAACCAGTAGTAGCACATCCTGTTAGTTAGCATTACTGTTTGTAACTGAATCAATAAATTCTGACCTTTTCTTGACAGGGCAGTACAATCGTTTCTAAGCACGCTTGTTAACCTTGTTTTTTTCCCCCTTTGTTTAGAACTTCACCTATAAGTGGGACCGCAGCAATGCTCTTTCTGTTGAAGATGTGGAGAGAATTGCCTATCAAAGCACTGTACAGCTTATTTTTAGGTATGAATGGAGCCTCTGGAAAGTTCTCATCAATGATTCCAGAGACCTGGGAGAAAACAAGAAAAAAAAATTGTTCTATTAATAGCAACATTTCCACTTTAAAATGAAACCGCGAGAATCAGTAGTATATTATCAGTAGAGCTGTTTCAGATTCATTTTGTTAATTATTTAGTGAACACCCTTAAGTTATCAGAATGTCTGTCTGACTGGTGATAATTCAATAGATGGAGCTGAAAATATATTTAAAATGAGTTTGAATGGTCACACTATATTTTAAGGTCCAATTCCCACTATTAAGAAACCATTAATTACGACTTTTGCCTCAGTATTATTAAAAGTTAGTAAGGTAGTTGTTAAGTTTAGGTATTGGGTAGGATTAGGGATGCAGAATATGTACTTAATAAGTATGAATAAACAGCCAATGTGTTAATAATAGGCATGTTAATAAGCAACTAGTTAATAGTGAGAATTGATCCAGATACTAAAGTGTTACCTTTAGTATAGGGACCTCACTTCAGTTCAGTAACTCATTGAAGTGAATGCTCGTTTTGTTCATAGTCAGTACACATTATTATTTTTTTGAATCTCATGGTGTCGAGCCATATTAAGTGATGTAAAAGGCAAACACTTTTTGTTTGTAGAAAAATGGAAGCATTTCGTGGACATGTTAACCAAGTTAATACAAAAATGTGCCAATACTTGACAGATTTTGCCCAAGGCTCCTCTGCTCAGTATTTCAGGCTGCATTCTGCTCTTTCCTCACAGCTTTCCCTCACATTCCTCTCTGATTAAGGAAGGGAAGGGTAATGATTTAATTTAGTGGAATGTGCTGTGGTTTATCCAGCTGTTTATCACTCCTTAAGACGGAGTGCAAATCTTCATTTCCTTATATACAGTATTTCTGCTATTTATTTATATCTGTGATTTGCCTGGATCACCATCCTTTGTTGGTCTTGGAATGATGTTCCTATATAATCATGTGCCAAACTAAGGGGTGAGCGATATGGCAAAAAAAAAAAAAAAAAAAAAAAAAAAAATAACATCTTACATTTCAGAATATTTTACTCAATTAAATAAGTTGTGGTACACATTCAATGACTCAGACTTGCAGTTACCCTGTTTTTAAAATATTAAAATACATGTTTTATTAAGTAATTATTTATTAAAATTGATTTATAAACTATTTTGTAAATAAATATATGGGTTACAGATGAGATTCTACTGATTTGATAACTGTTTTAATGAAAGCCAATAAAATATGATTACGCTGAAACTAGTAAAATCTTTGTACTCAATGTATTAAATATTGTTATTAGTCTTTCCTTCATGTGACAGGGTAGCCCAGAGGGAACTTGATGATTATGCCGTACTTTTAATTATAAACAAGCCCGAAGAAGAATGTAAGTAACTAAACAGTTGACGGAAGCCATTGACTTCCATAGAAAAAACATTCCTATGGAAATCAATAGCTGCTGTCAACTGATTGGTTACCTACATTCTGCAAAATATCACAAAAAAAGAAACCCTTACAGATTTTGAGCAAGTGGAAAGTGATAAAATGATGACAAGATTTCATTTTGGGTGAATTGTAACTTTAACTGAGAGAGAAATTTTAGTTTGGTTGTTTAAATATCTGATGTTTTTCTGTTCTTTTGCCATCTTCAGAGAGCATGTTCGAGAGCCCACAGAAGAAGAGCTACTAGCTCAACTACAACAACATCCTCATCTGCACCTCTCCTGGTGACCCTTAGCTCACCCCCCCACCTCCACCTCACGGGACGCCTTTAACACATAATTACACCAAAACACCCAGGATTCTTCAGGACTCCATCACGTCTGTGTGTGCTTCATGTTTACATATCCATCCATTTTGGAGGACCTGTTTCCAATTATAGGATCTGTGTAACCTCAGGTCGGCCTGGGAAAGGATGTATGTGTTTTTACCAGAGCGTCACACAATTAATGTTCAGAGGAACTTCAATGTATAAATAGGCTTTAGTTCAAATCAAGAGTCCCAGAGTCCTTGTTTAATGCTCAAGACAGACTGTAAATTACAGTAGTGTTTATGATACTGTATCGATACCACAGTTTTTGATTTACCCTATGTCTAAAAGAATTTCATTCTTTGAGTTTGAAAGTCACATTTTCGTTGTGCATTTTACAAAATCCATATTTGTATTTATTTTTTAAGCCTGTTACAATCAAACAACAAAACAATGTATAGATTGTTTTAAAAGTCATGGAAACAAAGGGACATTACTCATTACTGTTTAAATACTTTTATCTGTGTTTTTATTGATTTGTAGATTCTATATTTTTGACTGTGACATTATGTTTGTTCAGAGCTTTTATTTATGTTAGAATTTACTGTATATTTTACAGAAATCTTTATGGGTGAATCCCTCAAAAATTCTCAAGTAATGTCCAGATCATATTTCATCCGTAAAAATAAAAGTAAAAGGAAATTGATTCTCATTACTGTAATGTGAAACACACTCCTGACAGGAGGATTGAGAAGTGTTTTGTATTATAGTAAATTTACTATATAACTTTCTGAATTATTGTCATGCACAATAAATTCTGTTCTGAGATCAACTTCATGATTAAATGTCTCTGTTTAATGTCTACAGGCGAATCTGGTTTATATCATTGCTTTTCTGTAGCATGCTTTACATCAAACCAACTTTAGATGACATTACATATGAGGCAAAAAATATTTTATATTTTATTTTCATTTAGTTTTTTTATATTTCGTTTTAGTAAAAGTGTAATAACCCCGAAAAGTGGACCATGCATGCTTATGTGCTTGAGGTCTTAACATAATGTCTAATTTCCAACACAGTCTATTTAGCAAGACCATTTTATAGGTCAGTTGGAAACTCCCAGGTGATTATATGGACTTCCTCAGCCTCCAGAAAAGTAGATCATTTTAAGTAACACACACAAACACACACACACACACACACACACACACACACACACACACACACACACACACACACACACACACACACACACACACACACACACACACACACTCTCTTTGCATTGATTTAGGGGGCTAAACATACAAACACAACCTCTTACACAGTGTATGTTTTCCCAAAGGTGTTGTGGTCTGCCTGGCCTTGTGTTGAACACACATCAGAGTCGTTCACCTCATCTTCCAAACAAAAACACAGAGTTCCCTTCCACTGTTTGTTTACTTTTTCCTCCAGATCTGTTGTAGCTTCAGTGAGAATTTGAGTGAGAAAAGTAATGGTTTTTTATTTATTTATTTTTTTCATGTAAGATGTGTCAATATCTTACTTTTTTTTATACACGCAGGTCAATTTTTATCACATCAAATTTATTTGGGTGAAAAAATACACTACTAGTCAAATGGGGAATAATGTTAAATGCTTTTGAAAGTCTCTTATGCCCAACAGGGCTGTGTTTATATAAGCAAAAATGATGTAAAAACAGTAATACTGTGAAATATTATTACAATAAAAAAACAACAACTTTTCTGTATTCATATATTCTAGAATTTTAGACAGCCATTACTCATGTGACAGTTCTGCCACATGTTCCCTTATAAAAATAATTAGCTTATTTGGTGCTCAAGAATAATTTCTTATATATATTGCATTTAACAGTTTGGGGAAAGCATAATTAATGATATTAACTTTCAACTTTAAATAAGTCAAATGTAGAATAAGAACCATTATTAATAACTGAGCACCAATAAATTGATAATATTTTAGTAACAAATTAGCATATTAACAGTGATTTCTGAAAGATCGTCTGACACTGAAGACTAGAGTAACCGCTGCTGAAAATTCAGCCATCACATTACATTTAAAAATGTAGTAAAATAGAAAACATTTGTATTTTGATCAAATATTATATATTATATAACATTTATTTCAGAAACGTTCAACATTTTAATTATTCCAAACTTTTCACATGTAGTGTAACTGACACCTTAGCATTGTAAACCATGTAAATTACAGTATTACATGTATAAGCACTTTTTTTCTTTGTCTGTAGAGAACAACTTAAACAGTGGCACATCTTACCCCACTCTCCCCTATATATCATTAAGGTATGTTTGTACCCTGCTTTATTTTACTATGTAAACGCCTATGGCTATACAGTTTGGGAATGATTTAACATGTTTACACAATAATATTCTTCCAGCTTCTATTTCAGTGAGAATGTCAAGCTTAAAGCAGGACTGTTGTGGTCAGAATTGCTTAGATAGCAGCACTTTCATAAATAGCTTTGAACATTCAAAACTAGATTATTGATCTTTTTAAAGAGTAGTTTACACAGCCTGATTGTGAAGGCTTTAAACAATAAACAAGCTGTTCTTCTGAGGAATGGCTTTGTCAGCTGTGAGGAGATCCATATTGCTCTGGAATGTGTGGAGCTGCCAAAGAGATTTTCAGCTCAGTTGTCAAATAACAACTTTCTGTGACAGAACTTTTTTGCGCTAGTAGGCAAAGTTGCGTAATAGTTTCCAATTTAGGTGATAATATTGAGGATTACTCAAAAAAAAGTAAAAAAAAAAGTTACTAACACTTTTTTTAGGGACACGAACTCATGAGGAGGGGAAAGGGTATCACAATTACATATCCAAGTGGATGCTTCAGTAGGAATGTTTCTTCAAGAAAAAGTTTTTGTTTTGAAATTGTCTTGATGGTCTGGTGGGTTAATTTTTTTAAATAGACACTTTGGTAAGCCATGCCTTAAACGGGTCATCAGATGCCCATTTTCCACAAGTTGATATGATTCCTCAGCATCTTAATCAAAAGTCTGTAGCGTAGTTTGGTTAAAATGTATCAACTGTTTAAAACAACACTCTTTTTACCCTGCCAAAAACAGCTCTTTTCAGACTTGACAGGCATCACATGAGATCCTCTGGATTTGAGAAAGAGGAAATGGTGTCCTCATATGAGGGGTCAAGGGGTCATATGATGCTTTTTTAAACATCATTATTTTGTGTATTTGGTGTAACAGAATATGTTGACATGCTTTAATGTTCAAAAAACACATTGTTTTTCAAATACTGTACATTATTGTAGGTCCTCTATGCCCCGTCTCTCTCAAACGAGTCACAAACCGCCAACACACGTTTCATTTCAAACAACTTGTAAAAGTGCATGAAGCTTCAATTGAGGCAATTTCATTGCTTACAGATATGTTGCACAGTTGGGCTAACTTTGATTTAGTTTTACTGGGAGATTTAAACTGGGACTGGTTGTCTCAGTCATTGGACTCATTTAAGGACATATGTAACTCCTTGTGTTTGGAACAATTGATAAGTTCACCAACTCGTCTAAATGGAAAGAGTATGAGCAAATCATCTTTGATTGATATTATTTTAACTAATATACCTCATGTTTTTTCTGCGATAGGAGTTTTTTGTAATGACCTTAGCGATCATTGTGCAATATCTTGTGTGAGAAATTTTAAGTTGCCTAAGAGTTCACCCAGATTTATATTTAAACGACAGTAAACAGACATTTTAATGAACAAGCTTTTTTGCATGATGTGTATAATAGTGACAGTTAGTTTCGTCTATACCTGATGTGGTTGATGCTTGGGATTATTTTAAATCTACCTTTCTTAAAATTTGTGATAAACATGCACCTTTACGTAGATATCGGGTGAGTGGAAAAAATAATCCTTGGTTCAGTGAATCTGTTTCTAACCTTATTAAACAAAGGAATTTAGCCTGGTCCAAAGCAAAGAAAACAAATAGTGATGAGGACTGGTCCAATTATAGATTTCTATGAAATAAGTGCACAAAATTGATAAAAAGTTCTAAAAGTCAATATTATCTTAATCTAATTAATAATAACATGAACGATACTTCTAAATTTTGGAAGATTTTTGGCTAGATCATCGATTGGCATTAAATTAGAAGTGCCTAGGATACACTCAGAACATGGAAAATCAGCTTTCTCCTACTCTGCTCCTTGGCTGTGGAATGAATTTCAAATTAATGCTCAACTAGAAAGAATTCCTTCTTTGAATGTGTTTAAAAATATATTGTGATGTAAAATCGTGTGTGGCTAAAAAAGTGTGTGGCTGTTTTTGATTAATTTGGTGACATTTGATTAATGTTTTTGTATTTACCTTGTCTGTTTAGAATTTGTTTTATGTGTTTTGTAATTATGTGAAGCTTTAATGCGGCCATCTTGGCCAGGACTCCCTGGAAGAAGAGATTTATTTTAATTTCAATGGGACCTTCCTGGAAAAATAAAGGTTAAATAAATAAATAAAAATGAAGCATCCGATGACCCCTTTAAAAACCAATCCAGTTTTGGCTACTGATAAAATTGTCTGTGGCTGCATCTGAAATGGCATCCATACTATAGTAGGTGGAAAAGAGTAGAATGTCTGAATTCTTAGTATTCATATATAAGTGTGCCTGGACTATCCCATGATGATGCAACGGAAGAGGATTTGTTACATATTTGAAGTGACTAAACCGATGCTGGTAGGTCAAATGACAGTAACAATATTGGGATTACAATAATTACATTCATACTGCACACATAGTAGATGAGAGTGGGGTAAGATGAGCCGCCTTTTACTTGCATGTCAACCCATGTGAAAGATAATTGAGCTCTTCTAAAAAAAATTACTTAATAAATAATATTTCATTTTACGAACAGTAATATTTATTTTCTTAAAGCTAACTTAAACCAAATTAAACCAGTCAAATAAAGTTTCATTTTCAATTTTTAATTATTTGCATTTCTGAAACAATATGTTCAACATCAATGTTTTAACCTGCCCAAAAACAGACTAAACAAAGTTTGTTAAAATTAAAATTAAAACCAAAAAACAAAACCTGAATTAGAATGAAGGAATAAATGTCACTGAAACGAATAAAAGTTTTAGTCAAAAGATACTTGGCATGGTAGCTTTTCTGGAATGTTGAACAGGCCTTATGTATATGATCAACTAAACCATTTGTTTAATATCACAGTTTTTGCGTCAGAGATTTAACTTAAATTTAGTGCCTTATGGTGGGGTAAGTTAAAGTGCTGGCTTGAATTACCCCACATCACAGCATTTGGCTCACCTTGCCCCATATCTGGCATTTTCAAGAAAAAGGCTTATACTTAGCTAAATTATTTGCATAAATCACCCATATGCATCATAAATATAGCTAGACCTGGATCAATTTGCTTTGATGTGACAGCCATTACATCTGTTATGCTGCATTTTCACTTAGGTTTTTAAAGTAAATGGGTACCTTCCTCTCATATGACAGTAAAAGTGTACAGTTGCCAAATATACAGGGGATGGGTCAACTTACCCACTGGCTCAACTTACCCCACTTTCTCCTGCTATGCAGAACATATCTTTTTAGCAAAGTATTGCAAAGTAATTACTAATTCAAAAGGAATACCTATAAGTACATACTGTTTTATTGTTACTGTAGGCAGAAGGTGTTATTTACTATGCAGTATAAAGGAAATAGTAAAGAGCAAGTCCATTCTAAGCATAAGCATTGTCAGACTTAGGGGCTGTTTACATGACAACATTTTATGCCAAAAAAATGTAAACTTTTACATTTACATAACAACGGCGTTTTGGGAACAGAAAATGCATATTTTTGAAAACAGGTTTCAAAGTGCAAGTTTTTTAAAACTGCACCATTATCATTTCCGTGTAAACACCCAATACAGGAATCTTTGAAAATGGTGACATCATGTGTGTATGTACTATGTGTTAGGTATATAGACATGCGCAGTGTGTTTTGACTTCAAAGGCGAGCACGAACAAACATACACAACAATGGCAGAGTACTGGTACTGTTGTTGCTGCTTAAGAGTTTGCTAACGCTTCTTCAGCAAAGTGCGGATTTACTCCACCAATAATCATCCAACAGCGGAGTCGCATCCTATACATATATAATAGTCACTTCCCTACAGGTACTGTTTACTAACAAGGTGACAGTTCCAACTACTGGCCTGGCATACGTAATACAACATTTTTGGTCATTTCCATGGATATGTGTAAACGCAAATCATTTTGAAAATGTTGTTGTGTATACGTGAATTTTTTAAAAACACAAGAGAAACACTTTTCTATTTTTGACTACACCTTGGGCGTAAAAATGTAGCCTTAGTAACATTTGGTACAGCTTAGGGTTATAATAATTTTCCATCCAGCTTTTCTGTACTACCAGCTCATACATCAGATAAGTATAAACAACCATTCTACCTCTAATTCATAAGCTAAACTTTCACGATAGCTTCCCAGACCACTGAAGACCAATTCACATGTCCAGGCATCTCTCCAGCAAAGCTCAACAGGTGGCAGTATTTTATTCAAGTGGCAGTGTTGTCTTGTGTTTTCTGTTTTCCACTTGTTCGGATCATCAGCTCAAACAGAGTCACAGGTTTCGGTCCCCCATCATATACTGGAATACAGGTCCGAACAATGTTGACAGCTGTAAAAAGTGATGTCAGGCACAGTGGTATGTGAGCAATGCCACTGTCTGTTAGTTCTCCCATGCTTATCTTGTCTCTGCAGCCTGCTTGTTTGATGATTGAGATTTTTCCCATTACTACTTCTTTTGAGGGTTTTACATGTGGAATTTGCAGCTTGTTAGGCCTTGCCTCCCACTGCATTCTTTACTTGCTCACACACAGAGTTCTCATTACGCAGTGCTGTATTTCAAGTGTCCTTTCCCATTTCTGTCAGCTACAGCAGTCTGTTAGAACGCAGTTCTCACCATTTCTTGTAAATGCTGTTCAGAGTAAGTAAATGCATCTATAGGACGATTACGACTTCATAGAGGAACTACATGCCTGAAGTGACCACAAATCCATTCAGTTTATCCATAAATCTGCAGTGTTGTCAGAACGATATTGAAGTGGGGCTTTGGCATGTGTTGATCTTATTAGGTTCAAAACTTTCAGCTGTCAGATAGCCTGACTGCCATTCCTTTAGCTTCAACTTCCCCCTGCGGCTGCTGATGTTAGCTAGGTCAACAGATCTCTATTGGGCCTTTAGCAGAAACATCTCACCTGCTTCTGAGTGCAGTGAAGGGTCATCAACATTTATTATTCTTTTATGTGTATAGGTTCCATTTTCTCACAATTTAACCTGCAAACAACTTTAAATGAATCATCTGTGGGTCCCCCCAAAAATGATTTTGTGGCATTTTCATTGCTCTGTTTGTTTAAGAAATCCAACATAGCAATATTTGCTCATCTAATGACATTAGATTGTGGTTGAATTATGTGGACTCAAAAAAGGGAGAGAGGAGGAAAATATGTCCTTAAATTTTATTTGTTGTATTATCTTTTTGTTTTTGGAATGCATTGATTATACTATAATATGTATGAATAGGTAGGTGCAAAGATGAAAATTACATGCCATAGTTGTTCACATTTGCATTGATAGCATCTGCAAAATGTATTAAAGTTATGATTTGTACTCTAGACCACCTTCTTAAGCAGAAAATGTACACCAACCATATTAATTAAAATCTGACATTAAATGGGATAGGGACTTTGAAAAAGGACCCATATTTAAAAGTCAAACGTGTTTCTATAAGGCCTGGTCCAGACAGGAAGCCAAAATCAGATTATTATCATTTATTTATTTTGCCTATGCAATTGAAATAGGTTTAATTTGTATTTATTTATTTTTTAGTAGTGGCATAACGTTACACAAAAATTATGGTTTGGGATATATTTGGTACAGCAGGTAGACAAAACACACATATTACAATGATTAAACACTGCATTTGTTCGGCAGACATGTATGGTGAATTGAAAGACCTGTACTGAAAAATCAGTATAAAGTGCACACTTACACCCTAGTAGTCTGATCATATTATAAATAATATTAATAAATAAAGAATTACATAAGTCATTAATCATGTTTTTTATTTCAGTGACTGACAACTCAACATTGGCAACTCTTACACAGGCATAGTGTTGAGACTGCAGAGCTTGTCTAATGTTTTCTGTAACAAGCTGAAGTTAGCAAAACAACCAACCTCTTCAAATGTTCACCTCTTCCGTGAACCCATACTTGGATGCCCTGCATTTATGACAACCAATGTGGACAGTGCAGCAAAAGCAGCTGCTGTGTTTTTTGAGTTCATAACATTTACTCAAGATGTAATAACATGCTTTTGTATGTTAAAATGAGTCACTTGTTCTTTATGATGTATCCAAGGCCGTAATGCAGTTAAGTCCATCACATTCAGATTTACCTTCATTTCTGTATATAAAGATTAATTTTTACAATCCAAACAAAAACAGTGGATAAATTCAATTATTTTGCCCTTATTTTGATGGGTTTTAAAGTCATATTACTTGGAAATATGTCAAAATGCAATAAAGTGACAGTACTCTGGCAGTACTGTTTATGCCATACTGTATGCCGTTTAGCAAGACCAAAGGTTTAAGCTCATCAAACTTGTTGATCTTTTACCAGCTTGCTTCCACGTATGTTACCCAAAGGTTTTAAATATTGTTGAATGCTTGTGAAGAACCCATTGTTTAGGGAGATTGGACAGTTCTGTTGTCCTTGGCGGGAAGTTCAGCTAAATGCCTCTTTAAACACTAATGATGCCCCTCTTTCTTGCCTCCCTCTACTTCTGCTCACTCCACTCACCCGCCCAGCACCTGGACCCCATCCTCGAATCCCGCTCCTAAAAAACCCAGCCATCTTTTTTCAAGCTGTAATTAAGGAGAAGACTAGCCTGGTTCTGCTGTAATAGGAGTGAAAGAATTGTCCAACCTCACCCTCTGGCAGGGCATGGCGAAAAAAAAGTAGAAGGTGTCACTGCACCTACACAATGCAAGTTGGATCAAGGAGGGTCCTCGATTTGACATGTAGAGACTGGACCATCCACTCCTCTTGTTCCTCCTCTATTCTCCTCAGCTGCTGCAATTCAACGCCTTCTCCGCAAACCTCCTTAACTGTAATTAGGTGGCTGTCCCTGCCGCGCGGGACCCTTTTGATTTTAAGTTTGCGTGGCAGCCCCAGCAGATGCACCTGCCCCCTGCCTTCCTCTGCTCAGGTGAGCGAGGACAGTTAATCTCCTGCGACCCCTGACAGACTCTCCCAAACACCTGTCTGCCAGGTGCCGCTTTATCACCGGGCCGCTCCCTGTTCTGGTCTGGTCGAGGATAAGGAGGGCGGGAGATAGTGAGAGACAATGAGAGAGAAAAAGTTCAGCACTGTTCAGCTCCAGCTCAACCCACACTCCCGCTGCCCAGTCTTTTGTGAACAGCAGCTGCTTAGGAGTGCGTGTGTGTGTGTGTGAAAAATCTACTGGAGTGATAAGAATATAGGCATTTGGCATTAAAAAAAAAACCTGTATCACTAATGATGTAGCACACTTGGTTGACCACTTTACAATTACTCCTTTAATCTGTGATGTTATATTTAAACAAAGAATCAGAGGCTGTGCTATATTGTGAACATAGTCATAGATGAAAAGAGTTTTATCCTCAGAGGACGCACCACATACCATGAACTCTTTCAAAATCAAGTCCTGCATCAAAGTACGCAGGTATCCAAATACACTCTTCAAATTAAAAGTGCTTCAAAGCAATGCCAGGCATAGAAGAACCATCTTTGGTTCCACGAAGAAGCATTCTGTCTAAGGTTCTTTTAGGAAACCATCTCTTTCTTACCTTTTTATATTCTGAAGAACCTTCTTTCGCCACAAAGAACCTTTTATGATACAGAAATGTTATTCAGATGTTAAAGGTTCTTTATGGAACCATTTAAACAAAAAAAGTTATTCTATGGCATTGTGAAGTACCTTTATTTCTAAGAGTGTATATCCAAATTCATAGTATTTATAATAGTACCTGGACGACCTACTATTTACACACTGATTCAATTCTGCTTGATACTTTACCCTCCCATGTGGCCATGAGAGAAGAGTTTATAGAACTTTATACTTTTTTAATGGTTGTTCAGTTCTCTTCATCAAATATAGCACCTACTAGAGAGTATGTGATAAAAATAGTTCAGTCCAATAGTGTCCAATGGATGCACAATTTAGAATCTTAGTCAACAGTAGGCCATTCAGGTGTTTTCGCCTAATGTTTTATGAATACTCTGTATTATTACACTGCTCATTTGATGTGCTGCTTTTAACGTAGTATATAATAATGACATAGGCACATTCGGATAGAGACAGAACCTGAAAGAATGGTGCTGTGCAAGAATGATCAGCTATGAGGGCTGCACAGCGATGCTGTAAACGGGTGTTTTACTGGATTTCAACACTCCTAATTAGTCATTTGTAGAATTAAAGTTTTTCTGCATAATAACCACTAACCTGTATAAGTGACTGTACAATGTTGACTGTCTTGTTTCATTTCGTGGTCTCTTGGCCATATAATAACCAGGATAATGTGTAGCCCATTGGTCATTGCTGCAAAATAAACCCACTTTAGGGTAATACAAGACCCCTCCGCTTGGCGTCGCCCTAATAACCCTTTGTATAAAATAGAACATTTCTTTTTTTTTTTTCTTTCTTTCTTTCTCTTTCTTTCTTTCTTTCTTTCTTTTTTTCTTTCTTTCTTTCTTTCCACTCCATCTATGTCTCTCTCTTTCTCAAGAACTGCCCCCTCGCTTCGTTCCTCAGGTTGCCTGCGCACTCTGAATGGGCACTCTTTAGGGGGAATAGCTGGGGTTCAAAGCGCTGTGCTCTGGCCGACTGAATAGAGTGAAAAGGATCTTTAACAAACATCCCCTGTGTGCCAGGCGCTCCAAACTCTCCAGTAATAAATTAACTTGTGGCCAAAGTGCGGCGAACATTCTGCGGCAGCGGAAGCAATCTGCTGCTATCTCACCCTACCTCTCCCAGATTAATGAAACAGAATGCTGGCCAATTTGCATACAGGTGAGAAGAAGAAAAAGCCAAAAGAAGCAGGTTTAGATAAAGGAAGCGAATGGGGTGATGAGCTTTGAATAGCAAAATAGGGATACTTTCATGCACAGGGAAGGGAGAGAGAGAGAGAGAAAGAAAAAATAAGAAAGAGAGAGTTTTTTTCCCCTCATCCTCAAAGACTGGGGTCAGTGCTGGCATTTGAAGGGAGTGCGCAGCAGCTGTCTACATAGCTCCATCATTAGCTGCAAAGGGGGCCATTAGTCCTTGTCAACAGTGTTTCTGGCTCACACAAGCATAGTGAAGCTACTTCGGCCACCACTAGAGGTCGTTATGCACCGTGCCTGAGGCAACAAGTGTGCGCCAATCAGCCCATGCTCCCTTTGTTCTAAATAAACTGAGAAGTTTTGATGCATGTGGCGGAGTTGATTAATTGAGCAAGAGCTACGTGTCCAAAGAGTAAGGAAAATCTCTTTGACTTCTCTCTGCTTTGTTTTGCAAGAGTGCACCCTGTTATGTAACAACCTACCAGTGCAGATCGCATTTGACTCTTGTGTCCTGGTTAAACAACTCATTTAGCCATTCCATGCTGCAAATATAGTCTGTTTGAGAAATAAAGATGCACAGCTGCAATATCTCCCCCTGTGTAGTAAGATAACGGTGACCTTTTGCCTTTGCATCTTCTCGTCTTTGGCCCTGTCAGAATGAGCGACTTATCTGTCTCCCTGCCAAGAAGCAACAGGTCACGTCCATATGCCACGCTGAAAAAACTTATGTTCACACCTAGGCCAAGTGATAAAGCACAGTTAGTCTTCGTCTGGTGAGTGTATATGTGTCCTTCAGTGCATGTGTGTAGATATGAGGGGCAGATCTCTGTGTTCTTGTGGCAAACGTGAGAAGCGTCATTGATACAGCATCTTAAGTTTCCTGGTAATCGCTCTTGAAGGAAGTAATGTGGCTTTCCCACAGATACGGGACAATAAGCCCAGTCTTGAGCAGTGAAACTCAGCTAGCTGCACCTCTCTCCACTTGCACAGCACATCCAGGCAGTCCTGGTGTATGGAATGCATGTTTCGGCTCAAATGTAACCACTTGCGCTGTATCCAGAGGTGCATAAAGCTACTAGATTGCTGTCTTATGTTACTATTCTTGAAACTCTAATCATGGATTTCCAAAACAGCATGTAATATGTATTGCATATAAAAGCATTTTAAATCACACTCTGCAGCTTCATTGTTGACTAGGTGCTAAAAGAGGTGTAGTTTAAATGTGTTAGCTTATGCTAAAAACGTGCTATCAGGGCTGGTACTGGTTGTTGCAGTCAATCCGTCTGCGTCCTGCTAAGACTTTTCAGTGTAAAGCTAATATCAGAACAGTTTAAGGCTGTTAGTGGTTTAGTTGCACTCTGGTAAACTCCAGCAGTGTCAGGTCAGTCTAAGCTCATTACAGTATTTTGAGGCACACTCTGGTGGCTAGCCTAGTGACCCTGAAGGGTCAAAGGGGTTATCCTTTTGGGTCAGAGGAAGACTTTGCTGCTGTGATGACCACGAGGCAAGAGATAGTTGTCTGATTGCACAGGAACAAATTTTGCTTTGTAGAGAATGTGTACTTTGCTGTTTTCCAGATGCTGATATCACCTCAGGTAGTTCCGACAAATGGTGATAAGCCTTCCAATTTTAAATAAGTAAATAAAAAACAGAGAAAACGCCAGAAATTAATACAGAAAATATGCATTCAGGATATAAGATTGGAATCCAAGTGCATTGTGGGACGGTTGACTGAGAGTCAACCAAATCCAGATGTACAGCATCCAGATGCAAACTCTATATTTTAATCCCATCAGAGCAAATTAAATGAAATTTAATTTTACTGTACTCTTATTGTACTCATTGTTTAAATTATTTTCAAAGGAAACTTAAGACTTTATGGTTTCTGTAACAGATTATAAAATCAAGCACAATTATTTGTTTCTTGTTTATGACAGTTCAGCTTTATACACCCTTGTGTTACAAAAAATATAGTATGATATCCTTAAAGTTCAAAAGTTTATGGTCAGCAGTTTTCAGATTGTTCCCACTCGTTTGCAATGGGTCAGCCATCATTTATCAATTCTTTTGGCCATTCATGCCCTATCTTTATCATCCTGTCATTCACTGGTGCTGTGCCCCATTGATGAGACACAGTAAATCTAGCTGTCCATGACATCAGCCTGTCTTCTGAAAACTTTGACACAGTTTAACCCCCATGTGTAGAGGCCACAGCATCCGTGTACTGGTAATAAGTAGTTTTTTTTTGGATGGCCATGAGGAGATGCAGATGGAGTAAATTCTTTGAGGAAAAGATTTGAGAAGGAGTGAAAATAATGCTATTGAAACAAATGGGCCAAGTAAATAGAGAGAAGAAAGACAAATAATCTCATAGGATTGGGAACCCCTCGGACTGGACAGGGCGAGAGGGAGGCCGCTCTATTTCCCGCTTGCCTGCTCCATTAGCATGACGCCCCTCGTACCCCTCTACACGACACATGCATACCTCACACAGTTGCCATCGTTAGCGACCGCAGCCTGTCAGCCGCTGCCGCGTTGTACTGGGCCGTGCTGGGCCACACTGGCCAGGCAGGGCCCCCTTTGTGCCGGAGCGGGGAGGAGGGGGAGAGCGGGCCTGACGGCAGGGCCTTGCAGCTGTCGCGAGGGTCGAGCCATGGACGCCTGTGATCAGCCAGCCGTGAAATCTGCCCTGAACAGAACTGCATTCAGAGCCTGACCCTCTCACACACACTCCCAAACACACACACATTCGCTGTGACACTCCACTCTCTTTGGTGCTAAATCTTCCCCAGGCTTGTGGAGCTCGTCTGGCGCCAGCTATTCGTTGCGCCATGCCTGTCGATAACCCTTGCTTCCCCAAAACCCCCACACGCTCTCCTCTCGCACAAACGGACCCTTAACCCCCACCTTTTTCAGTGCCAATCCCTACAGTAGGTTTAAACAAATCGTTCAGCAGGCATTAAAAAATTATGATTTGGCATCATAATACAATAAGTACAAACGGTGTGAGATGAAGGCTTCAGCTTATTGACGCTCAGACATTTCTTTTGGAACCCCTCAAAAATAAAAAAAATTGTTTTGGAGGTTTATCTATCACATATATTTAATGACTATTTATACTTAAAGGAGTGTACTAAAGGTTCATGTTCTTGTACCTTTAGTGAACATAAAGATAAATCGACACAACTTTATTATTACTCACTTCATCTCAGTAACCACCCAGTTATGGATGTCTGCAAATAGGGCATTTCGAACTGTGGAACTGGTAAGTTAAAACTCGCTTTTGTATGATGCTGCATCCACACTACTAGTGTCAGCATAATCCAAGATGCTTGTCATATTAGTCAGCACAATTTTTGTGTGATTACATTAGCCAAACAGATTGTTTTCAAACAGGTTTCCTGAAATCTAGGAAAGTTTTAGGTTTAAATTGTGTGTGTCTTACCCTGTTTAATACGTGCTGAAAGTGGCGCTTGGTTTTGCATTTGCCTATCGCGGGACTGCCTGGTTTCGATCTGCTAAATAGTGAGGCGTGGCCAGCTGACTTCAATCACAGGTAATCAGGCTAATACAAAAGCGCTAAGTTTCACCGCGGCAGCGGTCGCAGCAGCCCTCGTGTGAGCCCTCCTCGTGTGAAGACCGACGAGTGTAAAGACAATCGACTCTACCTGCGCGACTCCACCGAGCAAGGACACGGACAGGGCACTTGAGTATTGCTTTTCTCCTCTTTCTTTACTTTTTGTATACCTTGTTCTCAAATATCTCTTACACTTGTAGTCACTATGTGCTTTCAGATCTCTACTATCACTACTAACACTCGGAGAGCACGCTATGGACGTCGCAGGAAGGCCTGTCTGACAAACCTACGGCCTGTCCCTCTGACCTCTACTACTACGCTCTCTATTCCAGTTGGTCTCTGGAACTGCCAGTCTGCAGTTAACAAAGCAGACTTCATTTCTTCTATTGCTGCTCATTCCGGTCTCAACCTCATGGCACTGACAGAGACTTGGATCAAACCTGAAGATACTGCCACCCCTGCAGCCCTCTCCACTAACTTCACTTGTTCCCACACTCCTCGTACCACTGGGAGGGGTGGAGGGACAGCTCTCCTTATATCAAAAGAATGGAAATCTGATCTTCAGCCATCACCTACAGGTACTGGTTTATTTGAATCACATGCCATTACTGTAACTCACCCTGTTAAAATCCACTTTGTGGTCATTTATCGTCCCCCAGGTCAATTGGGAAACTTCTTGGAGGAGTTGGATGTGCTGCTTTCAAACTTTCCTGAAGATGGTACTCCTCTGGTACTGCTTGGTGACTTCAACATCCACCTAGATAAACCCCAGGCTGCTGACTTCAAAACTCTGCTTACCTCATTTGATCTCAAGCTAGTGTCTACTACAGCGACTCACAAATCAGGCAACCAACTGGACCTCATCTACACGCGCTGTTGCTATGTGGACAACTCTTCAGTTGCTCCACTGCACACTTCAGACCACTTCCTCATTACTGCTAACCTAGCACTTACTCCTGAAGTGTCTCACACTCCAACGCAGGTCACCTTTGACAGAACCTATGCTCACTCTCTCCATCTCGCCTCATCATCATCTTCTGTGGTTTCATCCTCGCTTCCTGCACTCTCTCAGTTCTCTGCTCTGGACACGAACAGCGCTACGGACACTCTTTGCTCCACTTTAACATCTTGCTTGGACAACTTTTGCCCAATGTTGTCTAGACCAGCACGCACAGCCCCATCTGCCCCCTGGCTGTCTGAGGTTCTCCGTGAACATCGCTCTAAACTCAGGGCTGCAGAGAGGAAATGGTCGCTCGGACACTCTTCAAGACTTTCTCTTTTCTTCTTAATCCGCCGCTACCACCTCCTCCATCGACTCTTACAGCGGCCGACTTTGCAGTTTTCTTCACAAATAAGACAAGATCCATCAGCGACCAATTCTCCGCACCGCAGACTGAGGACAACTTCACAATGACCGACGCACACTCTTTCTCCTTCTTCTCCCCACTCTCAGAGATGGACGTCTCCAAACTTCTCCTGTCCAATCATCCTACTACTTGTCCACTTGATCCGATCCCCACTCACCTCCTTCAAGCGATTTCTTCTGCAGTCATACCTTCGCTTACTCACGTTATCAACTCCTCTCTTCACTCTGGAACACTTCCCTCAGCATTCAAGCAGGCTCAGGTAAGCCTACTGCTCAAGAAACCATCTCTAAATCCAGCGCTTCTTGAAAACTACAGACCGGTATCCCTTCTTCCATTCATTGCAAAGACACTTGAGCGAGCTGTGTTCAACCAGTTTTCTATGTTCCTTATACAGAACAACCTCCTGGACAGCAACCAATCTGGATTCAAAAGTGGCCACTCAACTGAGACTGCTCTGCTCTCGGTTACTGAAGCCCTGCGACTAGCAAGAGCAGCTTCAAAATCCTCGGTACTCATCTTACTGGACCTTTCTGCTGCTTTTGACACTGTTAATCACCAGATTCTCCTGTCCACCCTCAGAAAGATGGGCATCTCTGGAACAGCACTCCTGTGGGTTAAGTCCTAACTCTCTGACAGATCCTTCAGTGTGTCTTGGAGGGGTGATGTTTCAAAGTCACACCACCTTGCTACTGGGGTTCCTCAAGGCTCAGTACTTGGGCCACTTCTCTTCTCCATCTACATGACATCATTAGGATCTGTCATTCAGAAGCATGGCTTTTCTTATCACTGCTACGCTGATGACACCCATCTCTACCTCTCATTCCAACCAGATGACCCGACGGTAGCTGCTCGCATTTCAGCCTGTCTGAGTGACATCTCTAGCTGGATGAATGACCATCACCTTCAGCTTAACCTTACGAAGACAGAACTCCTGGTGATTCCAGCTAACCCATTGCTAAATCACAACTTCTCTATACAGCTAGGCTCATCAACCATTACTCCTTCGAGGACAGCTAGAAACCTAGGAGTTGTGATGGATCATCAGTTAAGCTTCACAGACCACATTGCTACAACTACCCGGTCCTGCAGGTTTGCCTTATACAACATTAGGAAGATTAGACCCTTCCTGTCAGAGCAAGCAACCCAACTTCTTGTCCAAGCTCTTGTTCTCTCCAGACTGGACTATTGTAATGCTCTCCTGGTGGGCCTTCCTGCATGTACTGTCAAGCCTCTGCAGTTGATCCAGAATGCAGCAGCGAGGGTTGTCTTCAATGAGCCAAAAAAAGCTCACGTTACTCCTCTCCTCATCAGGTTACACTGGCTACCAGTAGCTGCTCGAATCAAATTCAAGGTACTGATGCTTGCCTACAAGACGACCACTGGCATGGCACCAACTTACCTAAACTCATTGGTTAAATCTTATGTGCCCTCCAGAAGTTTGAGCTCTGCAAGTGAACGACGCCTTGTGGTACCATCCCAAAGAAGTTCAAAATCACTCTCACGGACCTTCTCCTGGATTGTGCCCAGCTCGTGGAATGACCTCCCAATCTCAATTCGTACAGCTGAGTCTTTACTCATTTTCAAGAAACATCTAAAGACTCATCTTTTTCGCCTGCACTTAACCTACTAACACTAGCACTTTTCCTTTTCTTGTCTTTTAATTTTATAAAAAAAACAAAAAAAAACAAAAAAAAAAAAACACCTACCTATGCGTTCTATACTAGACTAACTGAGACTTGTCATGGCACTTGTATACTGTTGTTGTTCTCTTGTTGACCTGACTGCTTCTATTGTTCTCATTTGTAAGTTGCTTTGGATAAAAGCGTCTGCTAAATGATCAAATGTAAATGTAAATCTCCTTCCATTTGTGATCAGTCATTCAACAGGTAGTTTCTACCCTAAAATGACACCACAGGTTGACATGTCAAGATTTATATATCAATATGATGTACACCGCAGAGACAAAGTATTTATGCTTTTTTGGGGGATATCAGCTCAGAGGTAGCTAATTTATAGTTTTCTCCAAATATTAAGTAGGGACAGGAGAATGTATCAACATTTAAAACTGATAAAATTATAAACTTACATTTGATCCTGATAATTTTAAGTGGGTATCTTGTTCTTTTTATACAATAACTACTGTATCAGAGTGTCTGATCTGTGTCTAAACCTTGATGAGCCTGAAGAACATTTTCAAAACCCAGAGGCTAAGAAGCAATTTGCATAAAGCAATGATAAGGTAATAATAAATAATAAATAACAATATTCCTTCTTATCTCACAGCAGAGAATATAAATAAATATATATATATATATATGTATATATGTGATCAAATTTTGATTAATATTTTAGATCCATACTTAAAGATGAATGTAGTTATAACATTTTTCATTATAACTGCTAGTTATAACATTTTACTGTTATTAAAGTATGATTTAGTAGTTTTTGCTTGAACTTTTGTCAAATTGTCTTGGATTTCTTTATCTAAGATGTGTACTAGTTAATTTGGTGCTATACCTATACTGACTAGACTGGCATGAAACGAATGCCTCTAGAATGTGCGATATGAATGTTTCTTGAACTGACAGTAAACTTCCTGGTCAACTGAGCTAAGCATTAACGTGATACTTGCCTTGTAATTTAGTCCAATTATTCTTCTGTTCAAAAACAACCATTGAGTGTAGGTTTGTATTGCCAGGAAAGCAGTTCAATAGGATACATTTCAGCATGTTAGCTCTTCATAGATTGAAATTTCATTTTTATTAGTCAACTGCTAACTTGCAATAAGTCAATGGAGGTTAAGTGGGGATATATGAAGATAAGCATGCCCTGATGCCCATTTATCCACAGGGGCCAAGGCATATGGAAAGGCTGGGTCAGCCCACCCATGCTGCTGAGTCAGCCCACATTCTGGGTTCTGTGCCCTCATCTCTTGGCAATTGTCTGTAGCTTGGAAGGAAACCAAGATGGCTGCTGGATGTAGGGCCACAGTGGCCATTTGCTGTCAAGTTCTGCCAGTCGAACTCAGGTTTCTATGTTCCACTTCCTCCTCTTTTAGCTTTTCCTGTCAGACTAAATTCTGTCTTGCTCTGACCAACCCCCCTCCCCCCCAAAAAATACATTTATTGAGATATAATATGAATTTATTACAAACACGATATATTTCTTTTATGTGGTCATTTGGCAAATAAAGGTTGTGAGTGTATATTGTATTATGGGAAGATGTGGAGGATGATATGGAGCATCTGAATAGGCAGGGTGTGTGAAGATCAGTGACTGATAATAGAACAAGCCACTGCAGGCAAACTCACCCTGCTTTGTGCTTCACCTGGAAACCGACTGTACCTCTGGAATGCAATATTATTTCATTTGACTACTGGTAAATGCCTCAAGGACAGAAGTTATAATATTTAAAATACATCTGGCTGTATCCAACAACAAGGAAAAACCTGACACTCTGGTTGTATATAAAATAAAATAAAACATTTAAGCTTCAAAGAAAGGTTTTTTTTTTCAGCCAAACAGTAGTTGTAACTGGCACCTCAAAAAGACACTGTGTGCTTGTTAGATATTCCTCAATCAATCTGGCTAGGGTTATGGAATGATATTGCGGACTTTATTCAAAAGGCATTGCAAATTGTATTTGCAGTTGCGTTTTCAATTTGTGGACACATAAAATGTGACATAATCCAAACGCAAATGCAAATCGCGCATTACCGTTTTCATTTTCGATTAAGTGAACGCACAGTGTCTGCCAAATTTAAAATGGAAATGCAAAGTCCGTTTGCAATTGTGTTTCCCATATCTTACGAGCTATGAGCCTGTCATATTTAAATAGCAATATTAATTACCACATTTGCCTCTTCACTCTCTCTGCACTGTGCATGTAAACTGCCAAAACTCAAATGGAATCGCAATACCTTTTGCATTTGAATTTCCAACGTCTACACGGAAACCTGTCAATCAAGTGATACTAACTTCCTACTAACTTCAGCCGCTGATTTCGGACTTGCATCCTCAATAGTTCAGACTTTGTGCATTCGACTCGGGAGTGTGATGTCTGCGAGGAGGACGCAGGTCCGGTAATTCTGCAAACAGCAGCGTACTTGATAACGTCAGCTCGCCTTGACTACTGCAATTGTCCTCACTGTATGATCGCCCGTTTGGCGGCTGAAGTTAGTAGGATAAACAAAAAAATAAAGAACGTCTGTGTTGGCCCGGGTTTCGAACACGCGCTAAAAGATGGTGTGCCGTGAGAGATGACAGTCACTAACCACTGAGCTACCAAGCTACACTGAATCAGCACCAGATCTTTAGATTCAAGACAGGACTCTCGGCTTTACATCATGCAGCTGCTGAATCAAGGAAATGTGACCGTGTTAACTTGTGGCCTGTGTTTACCTATTATGAAAATAAACAATAGCAGAACACTGACTACATTTTATGGTTCATGATGTTAAAGAACATTTCATAACGTCTCAGACAACTGTACTTTTGTGGCTACTGTGGCTTAATTATAAACACTATCGTTAACTCATATTTACCCTAGTAAAAACATGGTACATTTTAGTACAATCGTCACTTCCCAATGCAAACACTTGATTGACAGGTTTCCGTGTAGACGTTGGAAATTCAAATGCAAAAGGTATTGCGATTCCATTTGAGTTTTGGCAGTTTACATGCACAGTGCAGAGAGAGTGAAAAGGCAAATGTGGTAATTAATATTGCTATTTAAATATGACAGGCTCATAGCTCGTAAGATATGGGAAACACAATTGCAAACGGACTTTGCATTTCCGTTTTAAATTTGGCAGACACTGTGTGTTCACTTAATCGAAAATGAAAACGGTAATGCGCGATTTGCATTTGCGTTTGGATTATGTCACATTTTATGCGTCCACAAATTGAAAACGCAATTGCAAATACAATTTGCAATTCCTTTTGAATAAAGTCCGCAATATCATTCCATATAGGGTTCGATCTAAACCCTCTACTGTAAATATTAAACTTCTACAATTAATTAATCTCTATTCAAACTATGTGTTGCAGATATCTTTAGTCATATATTTGTTAAAAAAATGCTGACTTGTATCAATAATGTATTCATCATTTAGAGTGTAATGGACAGTGATGGCATCATCATTTTATTTTTGTATATTTGGTTTGGATGGGATTGTTCTTGTCATTTTTGCATGTTAAAACATCTTTAAAGTGATTGTGATGCCCACTGATCTATCCTTAACTAAAACTTACCTAAAAGTTACACTTCTCTGTTCACTTTATCTTACAAATACAAATCTACAAATCTAATTGCAACATGTTCTTGCTTTCTAACATGGGTTGTATTGAGCACTTTAACACTGTTTATATACCATAGATCTGTACTTGTGTCACTCTGAGTTTGGACTTCCTGCCCTGCAGTTGCGTAGATATCCTGTTTCTAAACTCCTTGTACCCCGACCTGCTCCTGTGCTACAGACATCCCCAGTAGTAGCTACTAATGGCTTACTCCTTGGCTGCCACTGTCACTTACCTAAACTCAAATTTTCAGGAGGGTCAGACAGGCAGGAGTTGTTTTTATATTTTTTTTTAACATAAAAAAAAAGCATGTTGTGTTTTTGAACAGATTAGTTTTAAATTTGAATATGCGTTTTTGAAGACAGGGCTTCAGTAATACACGGTTTATTTACCCCACACAAATGTCTGGCATTCTTAAAAGATGTGATGTATCAGTGTTTGCTACACAGGATTGCCCTTAGGCTTTTCAAAACACCACCCAGTTTCGGCATGTGAAAACAGAAATACACCTGTCTTGCTTTTGTTGTAATGTCTACAGTAAAGTTTTTAGAAATATAATTTAAATATTTATATTTACCGTTGTCAGCGTCCAAGGCCCTATGAGTCACACCTGAGATTTTGGTGGATTCAGACCACCCGTTTTCCTGTTGTTGCCTTCAGCTCTGGAGCTGAGCTTTTTGTACATTACCAAATACAATAACTACTGTCAGGACTTCCCAAATGATTTATTGATACTGGTTTTCTGCTACGAAATTCTGTGCGTTGTGCTAAGGCATAACTTCAAATTTAGGATTTTAATTTTACCCTCGACCCAGACGCTGGAGGCTCTTCAAACAGGATACAGAAGTAGATGGCAAAAGAGATTTGAAGTGATAGCCCATTTTAGCGGAGAAAAGGGCTCTGATTGTCTCTGCTCCCCATCTCTCCCTCCCCGTGACAGCTTTGCATGCCACTGGAGAAAGAAAGGAAATAAAGCAGCTGAGAGAAAGACAGAGAAAGTGAGGGAGAGAGTTAGAGAGGACAGTGTCGCTGTGCAGCTGCTCCTCTGGATGTTTTTGGATTACATCAGTGCTGTGGAAAGAAAGGAGCGAAGGATGGATAGAAAAGCGATCAGAGGGAGAAGGGAGCGGGGCACACTCCACAAATCAGGGCTCTTATTTTGGGAGGGGGCTGGGGCTAGCTCTGGAGTTCTGTAGGACAGAGCTGTCATTGTTAGCAGGTTGAAGTGGGTAAAGCCAGGGCTCAATAGTGTGGCGGGACCCCCCCCAAAACTGTACCCCCTACTACCACATCCTGACAACACAGTAACAGCAACCCAACCTGGCCTTGTCAGCTGCCCGCGCCTGTGGATGGCATGCAGCTGAGATCACATTGCTTCGGGTACCCACTCCTGTCCCCCCTTCGGAATTAATACTCCTACATCTTTGTTTGGCTGGCGAGCGCTGGCATTGAAATGGGCAGAGAGAAGGAACAATCACAACATCAAGGAAAACTGGGGGAAAGGGGGAAGTTGGCATTTTAAAGCCACATTAATCAGCACCTTATAATTGTAGAATGTTTTCTGGTGTTCTAATGGCCACATACGATTAAAAATTGTAAGTAAAAAATAAGTTTTTTACTGCTGTGAAAAAAAATAAAAAAAATAAAAAATACAAATAAAAATGCAATCGAGATTTAAAACTTTCTTTATTCAACCATATCTCCCAAAGCATCTATATGGTGCACAGTACAGATATACAACACAGATATGGCATCATGGAGGCCCACGGTGTCAAACTACTAGTGTAATCTGTACTCAATGGGCATTTACCATTTTGCCATCAATATGAAGAGAAAATTGTGGAGGTATTGGATTGAGGGAAATTTGATAAGGACAAAGACCTCAAATATGTGGTTTGTAAGGTGTTGTTTGCAGTTGACTGATATAGTTGTCTTTGCATGGATATAACTAACAGTGTACATGGAAGCCATGGGAGAGTATTTTGTTGAATGTGCTCCTTTGCATTGGCTCTGACCTTTCTCACTGATTGATTGGTGTGCTGTCCATGCTCCAGTGGACATTGAAAGGTGAGAGACCTTAAGCACCACACAATTCAATATCCACTCTAGAAGGACCAGACTTCAGCTTCCTTTTCCTTTTCATGAGTTTATAGGTTCAAGCATTAAAACGCTCTCATTTGGTGTTGATAGATATTGGCAATTGTTCAGATCCTGTGAAGCAAGAGTGGGATTTGATTGACCAAAGAGTATGGTGCTATAATTCACACAAAAAGAATCAGCATTTACGAGGGGATGTCAAGGCAAGAATGCTCTCCTTTTTTTCTTGGGATGTTCTTCTTCAAATGGCTTTTGAGAGCATTTATACCTCACTTGAGTTAAGAATAGGGGCATTGTAAGACTGCTTCTTCGCCCTTTTTTGTTGTCTTGTGACTTATATTATGAAACTACCCCTCAGTTGTCCAACAAAGCTCAAAGTGATCAGCACAAGTGCACCCTGCATTGTGACACTGGTGGGTGTGACCTCTTCCCCTCCTTCAGATTCTTAGCGATAGCTTTTAGTGTCTTTTTATTGTTTTATTGGCTTCCAAAGTCAAGGGCTCTTCCTTTGAAATGCCCCACCTCTGTGTCTTCTTGTCCAGATCGAACCATAACATAATGTCAGTAGAGGACATATATGAAAGTCATCATAAATGAATGGACAGATTGATATCTTTAAACCTGCAGAGTGATGAAGATAAAGAGATGTCTTAAATTTCCTGCTGAAAGATTAATATGGTTGGTGGGTTTGACATGGTTTAGATCAGGGGTGCCCAACCCTGCTCCTGGCAATTGACTGTCCTGCAAAGTTTGGCTCCAACTTTGGCTGTGTTTGATTAGGATTGGAGCTAAACTTTGCAGCACAGTCGATCGCCAGGAGCAGGGTTGAGCACCCCTGGTTTAGATGGTATAGAGCTGGAAGAACTAGTACAAAATCTTGGATTGGAACAAACAAGGTACTGTCACAGTCAATGGTCGTTAGTGGTCGTTAGTGAAATTATGATGGGTAAGAGTTAAGGTACATTGTTAAATTTTGATGGTTATAGTGATAAACCTACATTAAAACAAACAGACATACTCAATATCAAGTTCTTTGGAGGGTCTCGGGGAGTTTCAAGTGTCTTAGTGATGACCTCTGCTCCATTCTTGCCCTCTCTACACTTCTCAGAGTATTTACATTGCCTCAAGTGCATGGATTGGGTGATAGAGGCTGTCATCACTGTAGTATGACCTAGGTTCACTGAATTCCTGATCGCTTAAGTTTTGGTGGTTGTGAGTTAAAAATCTGAAATTTAATAGACATATGTTATAACTTGTCCTATAGACCCTGTATCAATCATTATAAATAATGTCTATTGGTTTAGAATGTGTCTTACACATTTCCTGGCCTGCAGGTAGGGTTACCAGGCCTCTTAATTAAACAGACATACAAATTGCTCCAGATAAATGGTACAGGCTGGAGGTATTTTTAGATGGGTAATGGGGACAAACACCAACACCAAGATTAAAGGATAAGAAGATTTTGCAAGAGTAAATTTAGGTAATTGCAGCTTCATTATAGTCTTAACAAGTTTCTTGCACTCCACTTGTTTCAAAGGAACTGACAATAGAGGACCTATTTGCAGTTTTAGTAAGCCTTTATGTAGGTTTTATACCTTTGCCACTTTCTCAGTTACAAATTGTCAATCGCTATCCAATAAAGGATACAGATGGGAAGACGTGTACTTGACCTTGAGGAGACCAATGATCCGTGGTAATCCCTTTACCTTCTGTCTTCCGGTCACCCTCACTTCCTTAAATGCTTTCTTGATGTCTTTGTCACCTCTCTGAGTTCTAAACAAACCTAAAAGAGATTCCAGAGATGCCAAAGCCAAACAATTTCCAAATGGCCACTCCCCAGTGCTTTGATGATTCTGGGGGTGTAAGCGTCTCCTGCCATGTTTATAGGAGTGGTCAATGATGGTGGATGTCGAGCCTGCAGTTAAGCTTCAGGTCAACTTGGATACCAAGGCCTTAAAAATGATCAGTAAAACTAATGGCCCCTAATGGGACCACCATGGATAGAAGTTGCCTGTAGCAAAGCCAGCTGGTTCATCAGCTCAAGCTTTCACGCACACCAGGAACATATGACCAGTCCAGACAACGCTAATGTGAAAGGAATGAGTTTATGAATGGAATTGAGGTCTCTGTTATTGGACGTAAAGCTATACACTTCTCAAAAGGGTCTGTTACTTTTACAGCAACTCTGACCTACTCCAGAAACCATGAACAGATGTAGGCCTATGCCTAAAAGCAGCTCTGGGTAAACAATATGTTGCTTGCTTTTGGAGATATTTCACTGTTTGTTTAGTTTATCCTTTCAATTTGCTTATCTGCCTGAAAGGGGTCAGGTCCCACCTTGCCTTTCTGCAGGTGATCGTTATCAAAATGACCCAGACTGTGTGGGCTCTTGGCAATTTACACTCCAAGAGCAGCTGTTCTGACAAGACATACTCTAACAAAACAACCAAAACTGCAGAGAGCTGCTGAAATTCTGAGTCATCTTGCAAGTCCCCATTTCAAATGATCTAATGGTCAACGGACTCTGTAAGCTAAAGAGTGAGTTGTCTACCAGATATGAAGGTTAGCAAGTGATCATGTAAGATGGATGACAGATTGTGAATGGGTGTGAAAGGATAGTCACTGAGGAGGCGCTGGAATGTTTCCACAGCTTGACCATTCAGAGTTTTCAGTCCAGTGTGACATCCCCTAGTCAAATCAGGAATTTCTAAGCTTGATAACAGAAAACATTAAATGCACTTGTATTATCTAAAGCTGATGATACACAAGGCAACCTTTTGAGCAACGTTGCCAGCTAGTTTTGCAGGGGAAAGGGGTTTCATGTAGAGGTGTGTATGTGTGTGTTTGATTGATTGACTGTATCTGGAATGGAGTGCAACAGTAAAATAAGCTAAGAGTTGTAATTTTTAATTGGTAACAAGTGTGAAGTTTAGATTAGACATATAAAAAGGTTTAACCCCCCCCACCCCCACCCCCCACAAATAGCATGTAGGGTTTAGTTACATCATAGCTGCAAACAATGTTTTTCTCTCTCTCGTTAATTGATGTGTTTTTCTTCCTATCACACAGGTAATACGCTCAGTTCTTAAATTACAGAGTTGCCTCACCAGCCGTCGAAACATGAGAGGAACAGTGCTTGTTTTACAACATTTCATCTTTTTGTGAATGGGAATTCCATCCAAAAGGTGAAGAAAAGAATCTTCCGGGCCATTTAAGCTGTGTCTGGTAGACCTCTGAGTGAGATCTGCAGGGCGAGAGAATGTTTATTTAACTTTGACCACTTCCTGCTGTAGTTTAAGGCTTCAGGGTAGTGCTTTTGTCAGGGCCTAAATATGTATATTTTTTATCCGTAATTATTCTTATTTTTGTTCTTAAGTTTTAGCAATTGTCAAAATTTTTTAGGTATTTTCACGAGCATCATTTATTTAGCTAAAATCTTGTCACAGAAAAAGCAGAGAATTTCCCGGCTAACTAGAAGTGCTCTCTCTATTCTTTTTCGTTTTCAAGGGAATGCCCTGCCCCCCGTTTGCCACACCATCCTGAAACTCTTCATACATCAGTGCTAAATGCACATTTTTACCATTCCCTTCCCCTCCATCGACCTCTCTGTCTCCGAGTGAGAGGCCTTAATGCCGTAGAACCGACTCTAACCCAAAGAGATCCATTTATTTTCATGTGGGCCGCTCCCCCACCAAAGCCCTGGCTAGGCCTGAGCCCCGTGGGTTCCAGCAGTTGAGCTCTCAGTGTGACGCTATTTAAATCCACATCTGCCAGTTGCCTCCATTTGCATCTCTGAACATATACACCACAAGGGCTACACCCTCACAGCTTAGCCTAGCAGAACACCCATCTGTTAAGAAAATATAGACCCTCTACAGCTTTCATTCTTTGACTGTAACCTGTCCTTTATTGAAGCAAGCTTTTGTTCTGCTCGCTACTTTTGGGAAAGCATTAGTTATTAAAGCATTAGCAGCATTGATATTATAATGCCACATGATCGTGCAGAGAGGCACGATTATTTAGGTTAACTTACTATTAGCGTAATAACTAACTAGGATAACTGTAGCTCATTTGTAGCATGTAAAGTAGCTTATTCTTTCCAAAGGAGCTATTTATTACAACTTCCTAGAGCACAAACTCTAGTAAATCTAAACTCTGTTTAGTTTGTGCTAGGATTATTTGAATGTTTGATCCCATTTAATCAGCAACATTCGGTTTACAACATTCGCTTTCTTAGAGGTACTTCTCTTTATTCTTTTATTTGCATGTACACATGTCTCTTTAACAGGCAATAACTTATCCTTTCACTTTCTCTGCCTCTTTCCTTCGTCAATCGGTGAATGGAAAGCATTTCTTTTAAAAGCATACAATGTCCAACCACCCGCATTACACAGCCCGTGGTAAACTTTTGGGCCTCTTTGAATTCGTTGTGCTGACCTTTGGGATGTAAGAGGCACCAAATCAGTTTATTTATCTGAACTCTGTATCATGCCTAAGTTTCATCTATTCACTGAATACACTGCGCCCAGTTTACTATTGGGGGCTGAGGGTAGATCGCTTACTTTGACGTCTGTGCATGCCTGTTTTTGGTTTTTCTTGCCTATAGTTCTCCTGCACCTACATTCAAGATGCTTGCATTTTGTGAATAAGTAATTACAGTGCATTGTGCACACTAACTATAGCATGGAGGTTGCCTGTCCACTTGCATTAGAGTAATTTGATTGTGAGAGTAACACAAGATGGCCTTCTTTTTTGCCCATCTTCTCAAGCCCGTCGAAAGATCTTGTGTTTTTCACAAGGTGGTGGTGGGGGTGCTGAGGTTGTTCCTGCTTTTGTTGTTACATGATTGGCCTCTGAATTGAAGCTCTATCAAAAAGAGCATGGCGGATTTACGCGTTCAGCAACTCCCTCTGGTGAAAGCACGTTTGTCTGGTTAGCTGTTGCCTTCATTCAGTCTCTGATGAGACCTCAGTTTCTTTAAATGTGTCTCAGAGTGAAGAGAGCTTTGTGTGCGGATGCTGCGAATCGTGCGGGATACAGCCCAGAAGTGATATCCCTCTTAATTTGTGTGCCCTTTGGAAATTGAATCATGGTCAATGCATTCATTTTCCAATGGGTGGCGCTCACCCACAAAATAACTGCTTAATCTAATTGGGGAAATTTTGCATGTGCTTACTTGGTTTTAATGTATTTTGTTTTAAAGTTACTCTCTGATGCTTTGTGGCATGGTAGAACTGTCAAATAATTGCTATTTTCAAATAAGTTCAACATTTAGGTTGCTACTGTTTCATCTGTATGTACCACTTTTGAAGTATTCAAGATTTTCATAAGTGTTCATGATAGCACATCTAATTTCATCTTAAGTGATCTGTCCTTCCAGGTTCACTCAATTGTCCAAACATCTACAAGGTATCCTTTGAGTTTGATGTGGGAAAATTACAACCGAGTCTCCTTTTTCCCAAACAACATAGAGGGCTGATCAAAGATATTGCATGGTAATTGCTCTCTATTTACACTCCAAAACAAATAGGTATTCTGCTGATGCGGCTCCGCACTGACTGCACCCTCTAACCTGTGATCACAGCGTGGGCTGTAGAATGCAGCACAACACATGTACCTGAGTCTGCTATGGAGCATGCTGACCTGTGTTCGGCCTTATCAGCTGACGCACTCTGCCACTTTGTTACCAAACAGCCAACTTTGTTGATTGAAATCGCCGACAGACTGCAATCCACCTTAGCACTTCATTTTTGCACAGTTTTTCTTTCACCCACACACTTTTCTTTTCAGGTCATGTACACAGCTTTGAAGCACTGTATGACAGGAATGAGCATTTAAGACACTGTGATTTCTATTGGTAGCATATTGTGAATTTGTTTATTCCTAAACCATTTCCTCATATGTGTGTTGAAATTTGATCATTATGTAAAACTCACTTTTGAGGCATGAAAATCACTACAGTGAGTAAATCTCAATAAGATTAGGAAGGAATGCTCAAACACCCTTGCGGGGGATGAAAAAGCATTCAGGCAATGCAAGGTATGGTTACAGCCTATTAAAAAACAGCTCCAAATGGGTGTGGTTTTGATTTTACACAAGCGTAAAAGAAACTTATGGTGATCTATTTGCATTCCGTACAGATGTCACTTGATTTACGTGCCCAATCTTGTGTAGTGCATCCAGAGGATTTTATTTCAGTTTTTACACTGGCCGATTTAAGCAGTCCTCTGGCTGTGTGGCCTTTTATGGCATGCTTTAACCCAGAAAGTTATTTTACTGGAAGGTAACTTTGCACAGATCCTTCAGGTTTAATAGTTAGATCGATTAACATGTTAATGTACTCAAGCGAACTGGCAATAAGAAAGGCTCTTTGAAACTAAAGCATTAGAGCTTAGGACAGATGTGCAACAAGTGTCTGACATAACTTCCTTTGGGAAGCCTCATGCCAAATCCTGTGCCATATGTGCTTTGGTCCATGCTGCCCATTTTGGCAGCAGCCTGAGAAAATGACACCTGCACCTGCATATGATGTTTCTGTGCCTGGGCACAATGAGCATGGCCATGGACAGATTGGCCACTTGAGCTCTCATAATGCATCCTTTATTGCTTGTTATAGAGAGAGGACATGTGCATGTGTTCTGCACTCCCCACTGTGTCCATGGCCCAGGGGGACCTGTTTTCCTGGAGTGCAGACAGTGGAGCTGATATGAAGCCACATACTGTACATTCTAACCCAGCAATATGACCCTGGGGTGTACCGTGTTGGACTCAGTCCCCTGGGTTTTCCTGGAAGCGAGGAACTGGGTGGTTGGGTTAACAAGGGGGCCTTGTGTCCGGCTCATGGCTGGCCAGTGTGGGGGGCGATACTCATGCTCGCTGATGGGTCATCAGGGAACTAATCTGACAGGTGCCTCTTTTGTTTCAAGGGAACTGATTGCAGACAATGGCCCTGACCCTGTCGCCGTGCTTACTGATGTGTCGTTTTTCGAGGCCTTGGGCAGACTGGACATGGAAAGTTTTAGAACAGACATAATCTCAAAGAGGTGCACACAAGAATTAAGTGGATTATGAATAAAAATGTCTAGATAGAATAAATGCTTTTTTGTGCAAATATAGTGGCTGCAATAGTGGCTACCCTCATGTCGTTCCAAACTTTTATAAAGAAGATATTTGATATTTTCATTTAGGGAATGAAAGTCTGTGGTCACCAAATGCAAAACTAAATATATTATTTAATGTTTTACAGAATAAACAAAGTAATACAGGTTTAGAATGAGAAATGGTTCTGTCAAATTAAATGATGACATTTTTGGGTAAACACCTTTTCCACACTTACAAAAATGTCATGATACATTCATAACATGATGAGCTACAATTGTGGTGACACCTGCATGAACTTGAGAGAAACTGACGGCATTACATTATAACAACCACTAAAAAACCCATGGCACCATTTGGTTAAAATATATATGCATAACTCTTATTTAGTTCAAATTTAGATTAGAGGATATCTCCATTTGTTTGCAGTAGATTTACATAGCATAGATATAAGTTTACTATTTATGTGAAATATTTTTTATCTTATTGTTTATTTTACTAATTTTCATCATAACCTACAGTGCACTAATAATCAAGAAAGGCACATTTTATGTTCTATTCTTCATTGCTCCAGATGTATTCTCTTGCATGCATGACAACGTCATACCTGTAGTTGCAGTAAGGCAAAGCCTTTGGTCTTACTGCTTGCACCTGTCAATTTATCAGACACTTTCATCAGGCAGGTGATACTCAAACGGTCTTGTCCACAGACTATCAAGCTTGTTAAAGGAGGGAAAACAAGTCAGACAAGTCTGAAGTGTCTCTCTCATTGGTAATCCCCCATTTCCACTTTCCTAATCAAACCGACTCTCTCAGCCCAATATGCATCTTGATGAGTTTCCTCTCCAACAGATTTGACAGAGCCCAGTGGGGGATCGCGGCCCATGCTTAGTCCAAGACAGTGGGCTGTCAGAACTCCTTAATAGTTGGCCATTCTACCCTTGCCTGTTGTCCTCATTCCTTGTGGCCTCTTGCCCTTCTAAACACATCTCAAGACCCGATTCCCTTATACCAGCTATAGAAAAATAAAAGTTTAAAGGAAAGAAAGCAGGAAGGGGTAGAGGAGGTGCTTACGCTTTCCATCAGCTGCTCTTGTTTTGCGACTCTTAATCCCTTTATAGACGCGAAGACTCTTTGGGTTGACCAACCGTTATCCTTTTAAACTTTCAGCATATCTCATATGTGATATTTGGCAGTTACGAATAGGAGACAGATGTCCTCTATCACAAGAAAGATATACTGCTGTTAATTTGTAGAGGCACTTTTAAACATTGCTGTTTCAAGTCATTGAAATCAAGTAAATTCTCTTAGTGATACTTCATGATCCTAGGATATTATGGATGGTTGCCAGGTTATGCTATTTGGTTGCAAAAAATGTCCCGATGGGTTTAACACATTTCATGAATAAATAAATATTAAACTTGAACTGCCAGTAGGTGGTGGCAAGTCCCCATCTTAATAAGTGATTCATTGAATCATTCATTCAAACGACTAGTTAAAAATGACTGATTTATTTACAAATGAATCAAGTGACTGTCTTTATGAATGGATCATTGAATTATTGATTTGGATAAACATGATTTATCCAAAAATAGATTCATTCAGGGATGAAACACTGCAGTGTTGCTCTGAGATGCACAGAAAAAGTTCTGCTCCGGCTTTGTTTGGAACTATTTTTGTTGGCGAACTACATTCAAAAAGACTTCATCAAGTAATACCTTTGGACTCTCAAGATATGTTTTTGTTTGTATTTTGCAAATTGAGTGACATACTCAATAATATTTGCTCACACATCATTAAAACAACAATTACGATATTATTGTAGATGATAAATATTGCACACCCATTGGCCCCATTAATTGCACCCATTAATTGCTCACCTCTTCCTGCAACAACCATAATGGATGAGTTATGTACCACATTTAAAACCCTAAATGATGTTTTATTAACAAGGTTCGGGAGGAGCACGTCAGATAATTAGCCTAATTAGCACAAGTGGAGCACACTTCAGATAATCAACACTAGGGGATAAATACAGCTGACTTAATTTTATCCATTGATGGTTTATCAGCATCCCCCCTCCACCCCATCTACTCCATTTAGAGTTCATTTTACACTTTTATATGAGGTTGGGGTGGGGGGGTTCTCTAGGTTCGGCCATTCCCGAGCTCGGAGCCCTTCCCCAGACAGCAAGCCAAATATGCATTATAATACTTCAGCTAATTATATGTAAGTGTAAACTCGTGAACCTTAGATAAAAGTGACAGCATCACTTGCCTGCGAGTGCCACACTAAGCCATGTGCATGAAGTCTTTGTTATCTGTCTACCAAGTTTGTGTCCACTCATTGTTTGCTCAACCATGTGGAAAACAAACAACCCTTCTGCCACCTTTTGTGTGCTAATGGCCATTATAGTCAGCGATAAATGGTTCAAAACAAAAGTTATCTAGTCATCTTGTTCACCAGCCTTGTTTACGGTCATGGCAGCCTTTGAACTGTGCATGAATAGAATAATTGCTGAAGTGCATCTCTGGTTGAGAGGGCATTGGCAGAGCGATACAGATACTAGCTGCAAGTGTTGGATGGGGGGATGCACACTAGTCTGAAGTGCTGGTAAACAAACGTAAAACAAACACAAGTCCAGTGTCTCACTCCCTGTGCTGCACCCTGGCCCCACCCTTGAGTAAAGATACAAGGACCTCCTTTATTCCAGAACAAATGTCAGCCCCTCAGTACAGTTAGGAGCAACAAAGGGAATCAAAGCTGGTGTGTATGAATGGCCGTGAGGTTCTGGCACGGTTGGCGGGCTGCTGGAGCGTGCGGCTGCAGTCCGAAACAGATGGCAGATGAGGAGAAGGTGGAACAGACACCAGACCGGCCAAACACCCCCTGTTGGTGGAGGGTCCAGTTTGGTTTGGTCACAGGAGGTGGCAACTCTTCAGAGCGGGCAGTGGCCAGAGTCATTTTGGGTTATGGAGCACAGAGCTTGGGCTTGGGGCAAACCGAGCAGATGCTTGGCAGGGCCCACAAAGTTAATGAGGGGCACGCGCTGGCCTCACATCATGTTAGAGAACTTTCAAACAAAAACAACATCAGAGAAGTTTGAAGGTGCTCAATTAGTTGGAACTAAGGTCCTTCTGTCCATTGAATGGCTTCCCAGATTGAACCCTAATTGGACCTCATAATATTGGGGAAAAACAGCTAGCAGGTTGATCTTGATGTAGTGCATGTAATTAGGTTTTACAGTATATGCTTTTTGACATTTAAAGTAGAAGCTAAAATATTTGTTTTAAAGAAGTAACACTTATTGTTATATAACAAGTATCAAAGGGAACGTTTGAAGAAAAATTAACAGCAATGACAAAGAGCAATAGTTATATGTCTAGACTGCTCTTTTCTGTAAATGAAACTCAATTTTAAAGGCTTAGTTCACCCAAAAATGAAAATTAGCCTGTGTTTTACTCACCCTCAAGCCATATATGACTTTTTTTTTTTCAGACGAAACCAATCAAAGTTATATTAAAAACTGTGCTGGCACTTCTAAGCTCTATCATTGTAGTGGGTTGGTGTTTCTGTTAACACGTTAAATAAAGCAAGGCAAGGCAATTTTTCAGAAAAATATCCATATTTCAAATGTAATAAATACTTTTATGTCACAATTCCGCTATCTTTTATACTGGGAAGCAGTTCCGGCAGATGACGTAGGACGTCAGCATTGCGTGATTAGTGGCGAACGAGGAGAGAAAACAAAACACTGGTCATGAATTAGAAGCACAAAACTGTAAATAAAAATGTCGGAGGATTTTGATAAAAGCCAAGAGGAGACTGGTTTTCTTTGCTAAATTATTATTATTATTTTCACATGCGACTGTATACAGCGGTGGACAGTAGTGAAGTATTTTTACTCTGCTGTAAAATATACTTTTCAAGTGTCTGTACTTTATCAGTGTTTTTCATTCCGAAGCATAATATTGTACATTTTACTGGACTAAGTTTCATATTAACTATAATTTAATTCTTAATTACATTAGAAATCTATAACTTTCCTACTTTTTATCATGTAAAAGTAATACAAAGATTTACTTGAGTACAAGAAAGTACTAAACTTTTTATGTTCTTAAGTATTAAAGGAAAAACAAACAACAACTTTTATCTATGAAATGTAGTGCAGTAAAAAGCATGACATTACGCTTTGGAATGTAGTGAAGTAAAAGTTTTCCAAAGAAAAACACTCTGATACACTACAGATAGTTTTAAATTTACTTAAGTAAAGTAAAAATACTTCACTACTGTCTGCCTCTCTCTCTCTCTCTCTCTCTCTATATATATATATATATATATTAGAGAGAGAGACAGAGAGAGAGAGTTGCACACCATTTCCAATAAACTATATTATTTAATCATATATTGCGAACTGAGACATGCCATTTCATTTCGTATAAACATATGTCATATTGTTACTGCTGGAACATGCAGATTCAAAGAACAAAGACTAAGCTAATGAAGTTCACTTTTCACAAGAACCAACAAACACTACAGCTTATCATACAGATATTTCTATTATACTCTTAAAATAATGTGAACTCAAATTTTCCCCTCCCCAGAATATTGGTGAAATGCTGTAATTTTCTGTCCACAAAAAAATGATGGAATGTTGTAATGTTGTAATTAAATCACAGCAAATTAAATTACAGCTAAATAAACTATTTTAGTATTATTTATATGAATTGTGCTGCCCCATTTGTTTATTTTAATGTTTCATTCCGTTTAATTAATTTTTAGCTTTTTATCAACTCACAACCCTAGAGGTTCTTAAATGCTAAACGCTTATCCCCAACAAATGACAAGTTTGCAAACATGGCTGGTCATCGTTGGCCTGTGGTCCTTTTGCCCCCGAGTGCTCTTTTGAAGGGGAGCTGTTCAGACAATAGAGGGATCTATGCTGCAAATCAGGGGTGAATTGAAACGGGCAGCTTCAGTTGACTGCCTCTCCAGGTTCAGAGGCTGTGGATGCATTCGGTTATGGAGAGAGGCATTCCTTGCGGATCGTGTGTCAAGGTAGGGAATGATTCCCACCCCACCTCCACTACCTGCCACAGTAAACAGACGCAGGGATCCGTGGCCCTATTCCAGCAACTATTCCAATAGCATGTACAATTATGCAATATTTTAAAGTGTAACTTTTTACATTTTAGGAATGATCTCACAGGCTCGAGGCTCACCTCAAGAGGTTGAATGCAGTGCCACAAGTGCCGTCCTGGAAGCGAGCCCACTGCATGGCTTCTCATAGGGATTTTGATTTATTCAGGACCTTGTACAGTACAGGTCGATGTGGTAGTACACGATGAGCTGGTCTTTTGTGCTAAGGACAGCTGTGTTAGCAAGGCTGCCTGCATTATGGCAGTTTTATTTATTCTTTTGTAAGAGATTGACATGAATGTTCGACACTTGTATAGAATCCCGCTTGAAGACGTACAAGTATATGTTGAATATGTAATTCAATTTCAGTTTGAAAATGAGGGCAACATTTCATTATTCTCAACCTTGTCCATTCACAAAAACAAAGGCTTGTCTGACCGTGGGGCTAGTTTGAATAATTTTGACAGCTCCTTTTATGGGCGCGTTGTCTCTGGGCGACCAAACAGATGACCATTGTTCACCAATATCTGTCCTGGCCCTCATATTGTCCTCTGACATATGAGTGGCATGCGGCCCCCAATTGCCGACTCTATCCACACGTACAAACACACACTCACAAACGCAGCAAGAGTACAGCTGTCCAGAAAAGGCGCACTCCGCGGGACCCCTCTCTGTGGGGATCGCTGACATCACGTGTGTGTGTGTGTGTGTGTGTGTGTGTGTGTGTGTGTGTGTGTGTGTGTGTGTGTGTGTGTGTGTGTGAGACTGTCCTTTTGAGGATGTGCCACCTATGAGACACCACAACCTGTTGATCGCAGCCACTGAGCTAGAAGTAATCTGCCATAGCGCAGATCTGGAAATTAAAATGACAATTTCAATTGTGTTGGGGAAAGCGGGAAACTTTGCCCTGTGAATCATTCTCTCTGTCTCTCACAGTGTGTGGTTGAGGTGGCTGAGAGTAAATGAATGTATACTGTAATTCATAACAGGATTAAACCGCCAGGATCTGGTCAGCATAAAGCAATATATTAACGTCTCTGGAGAGACCAGCACGGTTTGGCATCTGTGTGATTGTGAGTCAGTGGATAGACTTTTTAATGAATTTTTAACAAACTGTCCTGCATTACTGCAGTAAATCTTTGTTGGGACACACATTCCTTTTAAATAATGAAAACATTTTATATGGCATAAACTTTAATATTTATTTATATTTATGATAATTATTTAAAACAAAAATAATGGTAAAATATAGCCGCAATCAGCAATTGTGCAAACATTAAAAAAACATAAAAAAAAGAAATAATAAAAAATTACGTTGTTTTACCCAACAACAGTTTTAGAAGTCCCTCAAGATGGAAGTTAACTTTATTATTATTTGCCAATAATACATATTTTAATAAATATCTGACCCGTTTGAAATAACACAAAGCTTATGAAAATAATATTATTATATTTTAAATGCATATATTTAATTCTATTTTAAATATTTTATTTTTGAAGTACTGAGCTATGGTCAGGTGATTTTAGGGGTAGTTCATGATGTGTAATATCATAACTTTGATAAAGAAGAAACAAAATATTTAACGATCACATTGGATTAGTTTCAATGAGGAAATATTGATGTTTTCATAACAAATGGCAGGCAAAATTGTAAGACATGTTTTATCTCATATCTGAAGAATCAGTGTTATGTCAATAAAGGTGGTTCCTCCCAGTTTGCCACACATGCTCTTTTTTTTCAAGAATTACCTCCAGCTTATGAACCTAAATGCTGATGTGTAAGTAAATTTCCAACTGAAAGAGGGACAATGAGTTTAAAATATGAATGTCAAACAACTCTTAACAAACTAAACTATTAACAACTTCATAATTCTACCTATAAGCGCTTGCCATCTGTTCTTTAGTGCAACATGAACTCTGAAAGATATTAAGACATGCTTGCTGAACAAATAAAGGCAGGGAAGGGGATAAACTTTTTAAACCGTCAAAAGGATTTTCATTAACGGGCTACAGGAAGTATGCACACACACACACACACACGCACAAAAAAAAAAAAAAAAAAAAAAAAAAAAATATATATATATATATATATATATATATATATATATATTTGTCTGATTAAATATTGAAGATAATTTGGTCATTCTACAAATGTGGTAATAAATTACTGTACCTCAAAATGTGAATTAAAAGATTTAAATATTTTAAAATGTATAAAAAAGGATTTATGTTATTTAATTAATGAATTAATTTTGTTTTTAATATCAATGTTTTATGGAACTTTATAAACCCTCTGAGGCTGAAGGTTTTAGAGAAAAAAATGGATTTGAAAAATGAATTTGAAGGGGTCTATCTTGCTTATACATGGTATTATGGTGTGATGTGATCAAAATATCTTTTTTTTTTTTTTATATGAAAATCTCCTCAGAATGTTTGCTAAATATTTGATATGGAGATCAGCGATAGCATTGTTGTTTTTGCTATACTGACTCCCATTTTATGTTTGGTGTAGCTTCAAGTGACACACCTGCATTAGAAAATGTAAATTATTTCCTAAAGCTAATAATGATAGTAATAAAAATTCTTATTATTATGGGATGACTTACTGCTATCATTAAAAAGCCTTGTTGAAATAAAGGAAAACTCTTATATTGGGCTGTGCATGTTTAATCTTTGCTTATAGGACAAGAGCAATTCATCTGCACATCCGGACACTTCACCAGTGAGCTGTCAAGGGACCATCTCGCTGTGTCTACATGCTGTGGGTGAGTTTAGGTCAGGACCTTTGACCTGAGGTCTTTCCTGCTCTGGGTCACTTGTCTTCAGGATGCTCCTCTTTCAGTCGCTGGGACGCATTTCACTCATTCACTCATGCAATGCTGCTTTTTCTCAGTGAGGAGGTCTGTCTAAATCACAGTCAAACTAGTTTTGCTTATTCCATAGGTTACTGCATGAGATATAAAAACAATTGTTTATTTATTTGATTATATGTTGTTGAGTCATAGTATGAGCTGTGGCCTAACAATCAACCCAACCCTTTTCCCCCTTTTCACATCATTTCCTATCATCTCTAATAAAAAAAAGAAAAGAAAAAAGACAGAAAATGCTTATTACAGCTAGATTTGTATATTGTCTAAGAAAAATTGAAAGAAATACCCTTTAAACTCTCTGTATATCTTTGTCCAGGTGACTCTACAAATCTACAGGAATGACATAATTAATTAGATCATAAATGAGTATTGATGAGGGTTGACCTCAGATGGTTTGACTTCCTCTCATGTGACACCTGCCCATAGCAGTACAGTAATACAGCAGGTGACATGACCATATCTGATTCCATTCATTCTGTGGATTCATTCATTCATGTAATATCATGTGCATGTCAAACATTAAGCGCACTTGAGGTATAGCTACTAGCAAGCCATATGTTGCTCTAACTCGTATGCTCTGTTAGGAATTACTTTACCGGATTTATATTTCAGTTCCTAGAGATCATACTTATTCAATTCAATTCAATTCAATTCAATTCAATTCAATTCAATTCAATTCAATTCAAGTTTATTTGTATAGCGCTTTTTTACAATTCAAATCGTTACAAAGCAACTTTACAGAAAATTATGTTTCTACAATATTTAGTAGTAGCTTATAAGAGGTGACTGTCAGTTTGTGCGCGTATGACAGGATTTTTAGAAAAATTAATACAAGAGGTAGTGAGCCAGACAATGAACATTATTAATATTATTAATAATTAATAATTATTATATGATGCAGTCACACTTGTAGCAATATTTGTTAGTTCTGTTTGTTGATTCAGGGTTAGCATCATCTGGGGTCCTTCTCTACTGATGTAGTTATTGAAATAAATAATATGATTTTTAAAAAAATAATAATTTTACTTCGCCTGTGTTTTACTCACCCTCAAGCCATCATACTAAAAAAAAATTTTTTTTCTTTTTTTTTTCTATGGCATCTAAATAACATTATCAAAACTTGTTTGCTAAAGTGTCAAACTTGTTTTGTTTTGTTGTGTTTTGTTTTGTGAAAAGTGGACTGAAGCAATTTTTTATTTATTAGTATTATTATTTTTTATGTTAAATATTTTTGGGAGATATAAAGTGGCAACTAAGATTTATATCCATTTTATGTAAATACTCTTGTTATGATGTTATAAAGATTTAATTGATTGATTGATCAAATATCATACTGAGGAAAATGCCTCTGAATTTCTTTTTGTTTTCTTTATTTTTGGTCAAATGGCTCAATAAACTGTTGCATTAAAAAATAATAATAAAAAAAGATTATTCTGACTATTATTTCATATGTCATGCTTTATACAGGTTCTAAAGGCCCCGTGGTCTCTCTTACAGAAGGCCTGCAACTTCACTGCTTTTTGCTTGCACTTGGATGCTCTTTCTTTCTTTCTTTCTTTCTTTCTTTCTCTTTGCCGCCAACGGACAGCTGATGCATTTTGGATGATAAGGTGTATATCACACAGTTGCATTGTGAAGCTTGAAGTTCTCCACCTACGCCTTTCATCTGGGATCATGGGGCTTGTTTCTGGTATCTCTGGCCCAGCCCAGGCTGAGAAGAAGGGGTGGTCCATGATTATCAGGTTCTGTACATGAACAGCTGGCCATGTGGACCACTTAGCTCTGAACATGAGAGGGGTGGGATCTCGCCACCCTCTCAATTAGACTCCTTTCATTTCCCTGATACTTTTATGATTGGTCAGTGGGAAGAACATAATGTAGAAATGGGTAGGTATTATATAAAACAACACAACAGCAATCAAACAAATGGAGAAAAGCTCAAAGGATTCCCACAGATGGCCATCACATATTTTGTTTTCTGTCTGTCTTTTAATAGGGTTTGACCTCTGGTTATACAACAACCTTTATCTCGGGAAGTTAACCCACCTCTTATTATATGTAGATGTGAGTTTTGGATCTTTTTATTCTTGTTCACCATTGTGTTACGTATATGCTGCTTAAAAGAGGGTCAGTTAGCGATCACCACCGTACAAGCCTATGGAATCTGCTAATGCTGAGGCGTTCACAAAGCATTGCTTTTTCTCCCCAAGAGACCTTAAGTAAACAGCAGCTGACAGAAAGCCTTTCTCTCCAAAACAAAGCTTGACTTTGCCCATTTGTCAGTCAGGTTCTTGTCTGGTTATTAGTAGGTTAATGATCAAACTCAGGAAAAATAAGCCAAAACAAGGTTACTTGCTGCCGAATCTGTAAAATGTGATCAAAAGAGTTGTGTACATTAACCCTCAGGCCGAGCGAGCCCGGTGTGAAACAGGGGGATGCAGGCTCAGGTGAAGCCAACACGACCCATGTGAGGAGTTGCAAAGCCCCGAAAGCCTCAGGTCTTTCAATCATTCACTACAGGAATGTCTTTCTTACAGCCGCTGTATGGTTGTCGGAGCTTCACAGTTCTGTGTATTTCTCACCTGGCCAGTGAATTCTTGGATGAACAAGCACGGGTCAAACCTTTCTCGCTCTGAGCTGTGGAAGCCCTTTGCACTTTAATCGGCCTTCTCCAAATCACTCGCTCTCACACACATCAATGCCTTAAAATGAGAACGGAAAATCAACGAAAACACTGCCAGTCAAATATTTGGTTTCTCATGATTAGTAAAGGCCTTTTCATCACAAGACAAGCAGTATGTATTAAAGCTTGAAATTTGTTTTGTTGACCAATAAGCTATGAATGAATTTACATTGTGCTTACTCATGAAAATAAGCTGAGAAATGTAACTATTTATATTAAATTCAACTAGGTTTTTCATCAGTCAGTTTAAACAAATAAGTTTCATGTATGTAAGTTGAAATAACTTATAAATAACACTTAAACATTTAAGTATAAATCTTTTAAAGCATTTAAGTATATACATACGTATATAAGTATCTTTGAAAGCATTTATTAGGTTCATGTTCATTTCTACATATACATTTGTAAAATTTTCAAGTTGTATAAATTAATGAATTAATATGTTGCGAATAGGATATTTATTTTGTTTAATAGACCAGATTCTAACATGAAAATTGGCCAACTTTTAAGGCATTTATTAATCTAGGTTAATGTTAATTTCTAAATATAATAGTTGTATAGTTAATAGTTGTATACGTTAGTGAATTAATATGTTGCAAATTGGATATTTATTCTATGTTTACTTTATTTTAAATTGTAAGTGTATAAGTGTTTTTATTTTATTTTATTTTATTTTAAGTTCATGAAGTTGTGGACTAAATGTGTACAGCTTTATTTTCTAGAAATCGTGTACCGTATTTTCCGGACTATAAGTCGCACTTTTTTTCATAGTTTGGCTGGTCCTGCGACTTATAGTCAGGTGCGACTTATTTATCAAAATTAATTTGACATGAACCAAGAGAAATGAACTAAGAGAACTGAACCAAGAGAAATCATTACCGTCTATAGCCGCGAGAGGGCGCTCTATGCTGCTCAGTGCTCCTGTAGTCTACACTGAAGACATAGAGCGCCCTCTCGCGGCTGTAGACGGTAATGATTTCTCTTGGTTCTTGGTTCTAAATAAATGCGACTTATAGTCCAGTGCGACTTATATATGGTTTTTTCCTCATCATGACGTATTTTTGGACTGATGCGACTTATACTCAGGTGCGACTTATAGTCCGAAAAATACGGTAGTTCAGTTTTAATTTTTTTTTTTTTCTGCTTTCAGGGTATGATTATACATCAGGGAAAGAAACCTGATGGTCACTTACATCAGTCTCTTTAGCCCACCTTCCTGTCTTTGATCATAAGCCACAGCTCAGAAGTGGTGAATGGAGTGTTTTGCCGACTCACAGCTCCCCTTCAGAATGCTGTCAGTCAGAACCGCTGTGTCAGCCTGACGGTCATTCCCCTGTGATCGATACAGCCTGACCGAGCAGTCTCTGATGCATTACCGCAATAGTTTTTGTAGCCCTTCCAGGTGTAATGTAGAAATGACAAACAAAATGAATTGGAATGCTGCTTTCAGTTCACATTTGTTTGAGTAAATTGTTCAACATACTACATTTAATCACCAGCTTTTTAAATAGTTTGACCATTTTAAGTTTCAATGTCCCAGAGCATTGTTTTGCAGGGAATGCGATCCATTGTTAATCTTTGTTAAGCATGAATCACATCATACTTTTGATTCTTTTCAACATCTAAAGTTACTTAGTAAATGCTTTTCACTTTAAATAAACATGCTCATAGATCATACTTGTTTTTGTATTATATCTATGCCATGTTTGATATAGTCGGGGCATATGAGTGTAATTAATCAGGGTTTATTTCTGGAATTAGTAGAATATTTTTTTTTGTTAACAACTGTTTATTGAATTTTCTTTTGTGAACAACAGCAGAAGACAAAAAGCAACTGAGCAAATGTAGAACCCATCCCACCCCCTGGTAGACTAAAGAGTAGAGAAGAAAAATAATAAATAAATACATAAAGTAAAATAAACAATAATAAAAATAAATTAAGTAATATTAATACATAAAATACAATAAAATAATATTTACAAAGATTTTAGAAAAGATGAAACGACATTAAAAGATGAATGCCATAAATTAACAGTTTTCACATTAGATCCATGTATACGAGAAGTTGAGAGTTCCATTGAGATAATATCTAACAAATAAACCGCCCAGGTTCTTCTGTCCATTGTGTGAGGGGGATTCCAACGATTGACTAGCATCTTTTTTGCTGCAGTCAGAGCAGCTAACAGTAAACATCTTTGTTGGACAGACAAGGTGAGGTCCCAAAAGTCATTCATGAAAAAATGACGTGGAGACAAACATATCTCAGTACCCAACAAATAAGAAAGGTCCTGTGAGAGCTGAATCCAAAAAGGAGAGAGAGAGGGGCACTCCCAAAAAAAATGCAAAAATGTGCCTAAAGATCCTTGCGAACATGGAATTAGTAGAATATTAATGATTTGACTTGATTTGATTTGACAAGCTGTGTGTTGATGGTCAGTTTTTACTTTTAATATGCTCTCTAGGCAACTAGCTTTAAATCTACCCATTTAACTACCCTTTGACCTTAAATTGACCTTATTTAACTTATTTAACTTGTCAGATGGTAAAATAACATTCCAAACACATCACTCTAGTATTACGTTTTTTTTTTTTTTTTTTGCTTTTAATATTGGTATGTTTCAGGGTGAAATGTAATAGTAGATATAGAGTCATGTTTTGTATTGTGTTAAATATGAACAACATCTTAAATCTAGAGGGGATTTACAACTATTTTAATGCATTTTGATGCATTTCTGACTGCAGTTCTCTTTTAAAATATTTCATGCTCCAACATCCATTTATCACTGTCAATCCATTTGTCAGGTTTTTGATCTGGGTCTTTTATTGGCAAACTGTGAAGCAGGAAATTATGACATATTTGTTTTACGAGGCACAAATTCAAAACAATATTTTTTCTCTTTCTTCCATGTGAACCTGAATGGAGAGCAGAAATCAGCAGTATAAGCAAACAGTGAGATTTGCCCAGTAACCGCTGCACAAACATATATAGTAAGATATGGTCTTCAGCACCAGAATTTTGCGACACCAGTACCTCATGATATTTTTAGTTTCGTTATTGCAGATTTCCCTTTTTTCCCACCGAATGATAAACCTGTGCTGATGATATCTGACTCACCCACATCTGTGATCATTAACTAACCTTTATAAAAGTCTTTGAAGATATTTACATAATGCGGAAGCTGAATCTGAAGTGTAAATGACTGACTGAGCTGCTGTATAAATGTCATAGATTGACGAGTCATGAGTTTGAGCATGTGCTAAGAGCTTGATTGGCTGTGACTTCAACATAGTGCAGTGCATTTTTGTTGTAGATCTTTGAGAGTCTGTTCTGTTAGAGCTAAGTAGGAGTAGATGTTAAATGCAACTAAACATGCAATCATGCATAGTGTAGCACATGAAATATGCTTATCAATTTTTATTTTAAAGGGGAGAAGAGGATTCTCCCATATCATTTATTTTTGACATCAAAGGCCACGTGATATTTTGCCACATATTCATCTGTCACTTAATATGGCTAATATTTTGCCCAGTGTTTGTTCCATGTGTTACACTAACTGCTAACTGCTAACACTAATTGCTATACTAAACCATAGTTTTGCATAACTGTCCTCTCATCACTTATTTCATTGGTTCAAGTTTCTATTTTCTGTGAGACACACTGAACCTCTTTACACTTGCAGCTAATCTGCACAGGCCTTGACTTAAAAGGGAATCGTGCTGCCCTCTGATAACATTAATCTTATGCCTGGCATCATTGATTATTTGCTTGACAAATGATCATTTAGTGCTGCTAATTTGTCAATGCTGTATTGTTCTGTTCAGATACTGGCCTCTGGCTGCTTGTCAAGCTAATGTGGAAAACTTGATTAGCCCATAGCCCACCTCAGATGGTTTGTTCCCCGGCTTGGCACTTTGAGGGGAACCTTCTATTCTGTGCCACTGACCATTTGTATAGGTTTTTTTTCCAAAGACAGACCACTGTCACCTGATTCCTGGACCCGCTCGTGTTGCAATGTGTGTTGTGTTATATGGCTGTTTTCTTTTCAGCCGAATTCAGCTGCCCTTAGCTCAGGCCTGATAGGGACTAGTCTTTCATCCACCCACAAAGCGATAGAGCGGCAATGGCCTTTGTTCTATGAGGTCCTTCCCGGACTGAGGCACAAATGACTTGGCAAAATGTCTCATACTACAGATCCTGTAATCCCCAAGTGACCGAAGATACTCATTTACTTATCTAATGGAAAGTGAATAATATCAGTGCAGATCTTCTCACTCCAGGTGGAATTATGAACTCCTGTTTAAGTGTATAGATTAGGTGAACTTGAATGGACATGCATTGTTTTTTGAGGGATATGCATGTACTTTTATGATTTTATTCTGGATGTTTTTCTGGTGAACAGTTAATGGCTCTTCAACTAGTGAAAGTTGAGTCTAATGATGATTATGATTATCAGAAAATGTCTGCAGGTGGCAAATGATAATTGGATGATTATAAAGGTGTTGTGTCTGAATAGTAGTTCCTCTAAAGGGTTGGTGGCAGGGGGTTTTCCCGCAGGGGCCAAAGTGGGGTAGCAGAGAAGATCAAGGCTAACCCGGGACATATTGGAGGTCAACCCTCTAACACCCAATCTTGCCAGGCAACCACTCCTGGAATGTTCTCACGGGCTGCGCAGGGGAAGTCAGGAGCCCCCCACAATTGGCCAAGAGTTAATATTGGCCTTCCGGGCCAAAGGTTAAATTTGGAGAGGTCAGGCAGGAGTGCAGGAATGAGCTGGTTTGTTGAGACAGTGCCCCAGTTTTTATAAACTGCTCCACAGAAGTGCTGGCTGAAGGGGGCCAGTGTGAAGAGTAATGTTCTCCTGACTTCAGAACACCCATTGAGCAACAGCTGGCTGTGGAGTTGGGTTACCTCCTTCATACTGTACAATAGACAAGCCAACACTGTCAAAGCATATGCAGACAGATGTTCATGCAATAAACGCACTCGTTTGTTAGTCCTAGACAGGAAGAGCCTTGAACATTTATTAATTATAGCCCTGACAAAGATCTTACATCTAATTCATTAATTAATCCAGTCAGTTATTAATTCAGACATTCATTCATTCCTACAGTCAATCATTGATTTGATAAAAAACATACATTTATGTGTGTTCATTAATTAATTAATTAATTAATTAATTAATTAATTAATTAATTCATTCATTCATTAATTCATTCATTCATTCGTTCATTCGTTCATTCGTTCATTCGTTCATTCATTCATTCCTACAGCCAGTCACTGATTCACGATGTACATTAATTCACTCATTCAATCAATGTATGTCTGTTCATTGATTGATTGACTGATTCATTCAGTTTATATGGACTTCATGGCATTCATCCAGTCATCTGTTGATTAAACTATAATTAGTCATTAATTCATTTACTCACACATTTACTCTGGAACATCTGAATTTTTTTGAACATTTATTTGGTCATGTATTGATTAAACACAACTTCATTCATTCATTTATTCATTCATTCATTCATTTCTACAGTCAATCACTGATTTGATTAAACAACATGCATTCACTCATTTGCTCACTTTCTCAGTCATTGTACGTGTGTTCATTCATTCATTCATCCATTCCTACAGTCAGTCATTCCTACAATCAGTCATTGATTCACTAATGTATGTCTGTTCATTGATTGACTGACTGACTGACTCATTCATTAATTTGTTCATTCATTCATTCATATGGACGTCATGACATTCATTCAGTCATCCATTGATTAAACTATAACAAGTCATTAATTAATCTACTCACACATTAATTAACTCAGATATCTGGAACATCTGTATTTTTTGACTATTTGTTTGGTAATTTATTGATTAAACAACTTCATTCATTCATTCATTCATTCATTTACTCATGTACTTACTCAATAACTGAGTCATTGAATGCCTGTTTCTTCATTCATTAATGGATTGATTGATTGACATTAAATTTAATTCGCTAATTTCCTCAGCCAATCACTCATTAGTTTTCTTTTCATTCATTCAGTCATTCATTAACTTACTCACTCACTCACTCACTCACTGAATGTCTGCTCATTTATTCAAACATGAATTGTTTTACCACACCACAACCAAATGTGTAAATTAATAGATTATTGTTCAGAATGTTAGGAAAGGGGTTGGAAGAGGGTGAAAAGGTAAAGGGGATAGGATGTTGGTCAGGTTGATCTGGACGTCTGGAATTGATGGCCCGAAGAGATTTATGATGGGGGTATCGTCTTGTTTGTGCATTTAGGCCAGACGATTAGGACTCCCCGAAGCAAACTGAACAGAATAAGGATAGTTGATTTGATTAAAGGGGAGGGGAGGGGAGGGTGGGTTCGAAAGAAAGAGACAAACAGCCGGGTATGAGGCGGCCTGATATATGAAGGATTCGAAAAGTGAGGTTATTGGTAAAAGCGTGGTCTCCCTCCCGAACCTCAGTTAACTAGTTAACTCCCTTTAATCTGGACTGTTTGTCCATTCATTTAATCATTTGCTCTCCATTAAATTACATCCATTCATTATCTCACTCATGGCCTGACTGTTCGTTCATTGATTCCTTTATTAATTCAATACCTGTTAATTGACTCAGTCACTCACCCCTTTTTCATTGCCTGACTATTCATTCATTCATTCATTCATTCACAGCTCTTAATTCTAGTGGTTGCCTATGTGATCGTCAGTGAAAAGGATAATAGCCTTGTGCCTGTACAGCAGGATCCTGATCCCTCCCTCTGCCCTTGGCTCATGTTTACCTAAGAGGCTGGAATGCATGAATGGAGGTCTCTTCATATCAGCAGCTCGCTCCTTCATTCACAAATGTTTATACCATTAGTCACCTGACATATACTGTTTAAATAGGGGTGGATGCCAACATAGCGGAACTTAAAAGTGTAGTGCTATTATTAATGTTTACCTACGTATGTTCATTTCCATCTGAGTGTACCTGATTAACAAAAAGAACAATGTATACAGCTCATCATTTCCTCCTACACACTCCTGAGGATGTCTAAGAGGAAACCGCAATTCAAGTAACACAGGCAACATTTCACAGTTACAGTTTTGAATGAAGGCAGTGCATATATCACAAAAGTCAATTGATCTACTGTTGTTCATCCCTGAAAGAATATCCATATCATACAATGATAGCACTGTGCAGAGCTATTTCAAAAGCATGTCACTTTATTATGAGCAAAGCCAGTTTTCTGTGTCTTCTAGGAGGAATTGTTTACTTTGGGGTGTGTTCGCACAGAGTCACATAATTGTGTATGTGCAAGTCTGTCTTGAGAGAAAAGAAAATCCCTTTCATATTTACACAATGCATTGATGTTGAAGGGGTCTCTCATCACCTTCTCTTGTATTTTTTCGCAAGTTGAATGATGATATGCATGGTTGATCCACCTACACGTAAGCGGAAGGACAGACCACCCTAAACAGAACCAATGGCTTTGTCCATCCCAAAGATGCCTCTTTGACAAATGACTCAAGTTCTTGGTCATGCAAACAAGGGCCTGATCCCAGGTCGGCCCTGAGACCTTCGCTGTGACAGATTGCACCTGGTTTTAGGGGAAAGGTATACTCTGTTCATTGGTGGTTGTTCATAATTATATGCAGCTGCTTGTTGTGTGTCCAGAGGCCCACAGAGTTCTGGCCTGAGGTAAGCCATAACAATCGTGGCAGGCAAGTCACCCCTCCCTATTTGGTCTTATACATCTTCCCAAGGTCATGCATAGGTTTCAACTGTCCAGTTGCTCTAAGGAAATGCTCTCCGCTAACAGCTGACTGGTTCACACTGCACCTCATTGGATGAGTTGATCCTGGATACAACCTGTGTGGAGTCACAAAAACTGAAACTGAATTTCTTGACTTTGCATCCAGCAAATCATATTTCAGTTTTGAAGCACTACTATTCCTCTGTCTCAAAAAGAAGAACACTATAAATCTGACCACACTGATTAAATTAACCTTACCATGTGTTCATCATAAGCATCCAACACAAAAAAACAACTCTGTGAATTCCCTTCCACACTCTTAGACCCACAAGTGGTTGTTGGGGATTGGGCTTAACCGGCACCCGCTATCTTTCTTGAATTTGGGGAGTGAAAGACAATGGCCTCCAAGTCTTGAGTCTGGGACCTGTCACTTTAAATCATCTCTGATGTAGATTTGATGTGACATCTTGGAAACCATGATAATGAAGAAAGCTTCAGACACTGCTATTAATATTGCAATTCTCACAGCACTCAGCACCGAACGTGGATCCCCTCAGCGGAGGATATAACATCAGGACATCATTAGTGCAATGTCATTGTGAACCGTGAACACACCCTCTCAAAAAAAACTAATAAAAATGGGTGTGTGATAATTTTTGCTTATCAGGGAATGGCAGAGCTGAACTCTTTTTTAGTGGTTCTCAGGAATGGGTTTTCTTGTAACATCACATGACACATATATCTTGGATAATAATTAGACAATGTATAATGTTAATTTCTCATCCCGTTTTGATTTGAAAGGCGGTATTAGTTGCACACAGTATATATGTTTAAATTTATTATTGGCAAATTATATTTTTTATTTTTAGCAGCACTGTTAAAGGGATAGTTCACCCAAAAATGAAAATTTGTTTATCTGCTTACCCCCAGGGCATCCAAGATGTAGGTGACTTTGTTTCTTCAGTAGAACACAAACTAAGATTTTTAACTCAAACCGTTGCAGTCTCTCACTTATAATGGAAATTGATGGGAATCACGGCTAAAACATACAATAAAAAAATAAAAAATAAAAAAACATGCACAAACAAAACCAAATTAAACCTGCTGCTCGTGACGATAAATTGATTTGTAAAGACAAAAAAAGATCGGTCTGTGCAAGAAACTGAACAGTATTTATATTGTTTTTTTTTACCTCTGACTCATTCAATGTCTGAACTGTTAGAACTCTCCTGATCACATCCTGTTGTGCATGGTCTCAGCAGCAGGCATGAGGCATATTCTTCTTCTTCTTGCTTTATGGCGGATCGCAGACTTAAAAGTGCATTACCACCACCTATGTCTCAAATGGACCATTGACATTATATCTACAATCTCAATTAGGAGTGTCAATGGTCCATTTGAGAGATAGGTCACGTGCCTCATGCTTTTGCTGCTAAGAACGTGCATAGGAGGACATTGCTTGAATCAGAGGTAAAAAAAAAACAACATAAATACTGTTCAGTTTCTTGCACAGACCGATCTTTTTGTGTCTTTACAAATCAATGTATTGTCTCGAGCAGCAAGGTTTAATTTGGTTTTGTTCATGTTTTTTTTTTTATATATATATTTTAGCCATGATTCCCATCCACCTCCATTATAAGAGTGATAGACTGCAATTGTTTGAGTTAAAATTCTTGGTTTGTGTCCTACTGAAGAAACAAAGTCACCTACATTTCAGATGCCCTGGGGGTAAGTAGATAATCATCAAATTTTCATTTTTGGGTGAACTATCATTTTAAGGTTAAACAGCATCTTTCGTTGAAACATCTCCACAGTATAATGCTGAATTATTTCAGAGGTGTAAACTTACATAAACCAACACTGACTTTTTATTGACTGTTTTATCTCAAGACCTTGAGCTTTATAGCTTGATAATGAAAGTGAAATTGTCTATATTGTCTTCAGAAAGAAAGTGATAAACCATGATAACTTGATTGAGCTCTGCTAAGGGCATTCAGGTCAACTCTGCATGTGTTTTCACACTATCTTAGTATTCTTTCACCTACTCTTTATTTCTGACCATTACATGATAATCTTAATGGACACCTTACTCAAACGTCCCCAGTTAATTAAAAAAAGTATGTATTTAAAACACTTTTTAGACATAATGATTGCTTGGGAAAGTGAAGTTTGATTATATTGAAGTTCATTGTGCTTCTCCAAGTGGCAGATATAATGAACTAAGTGTAGTTCTGCACAAGGTCCTCTAGATGGTGCTTGTAATCCAGTTGCTCCTATGGGACTTTGAGCTTATGTCTGTATTAGAAGTACTACACACACTGCAATCGTACACTCAGCATACATCTTGGAGGGGTAAAGTTGGGTGCATGTAGGTGAAGTAGGGCACTTCAAAAGAGTGAATTGCAAATGTTGATAGCAAAGGTAGGCCTATAACATAACAGTTAATGACCTGTAATAGCATGTTAGGCATGTGACAGTCCTTATGTGGACTTTTATTTCAAGGGTCGGGAGCTATTCACTTTATGTCCATCAAGTAAATGTGTACTTTGTACTTTCACCAAAGAGAAAACGAGAGAGAAGCACACAAAGCCGTGTGTGCTTGATGTATAGTATGCACAATAATGACATGTCGCGCAATAAGGTTGCACTCCAGTGATCTCAAGGAGATCATCAAGTCAGTTTGGAATTTCGTTTTCATGAACTCCAAGCTTTAGCCAAACCCAGCTTGCTGCGCTTCATATAAATAGACTTTCCCCCCATCTCTACCTTAAGAAGCTCCAAATCCGATGGCATTCCAAGCATTGATCTTTCATCAGACAGGAATATCTGCCAAGGAACTGTGTGTTTATCTCAACGCTGAGTTTGTCTTATTTTCTTATTGACTGCTTTATACACACACATCCCAGCCTAGCTGTTGTTCAGTAAAGGGGAATCTCTTTATGCAGTTTTCTCATCAGTTTTGTTTACTTTATGCTCAAATGCGCCTTTTGCTGAGAGGCCGCTGTGTACGATTGTCTACGTGTGCATATGTCTACCCATCTTTCTGTGTGTATGTGTGCATGGGGGTGATGGGGTTCGACAGCATTCCTTGCTTGATGCATGTCTGTCTCCATATACCCCTCCCTCATGTAGCCTGCTTCCCCCGCCTGGTTGTTGCTCCAGGTTCTCATGGGACGGTAATCTACAACAAAGGCTTCCCAGCCCACACACTAGGAAGGGTAATGCTCCCACATAAGCTCTCCTCTGAGCAATGTGCTCTTAGCACAGCACACTAGCATGTGCTTTTTCTAGAGTAGAGCACTTAGCTACCTACCTCAGGTAATGGTGACATACATGCACATTTGTGTACAGTTTGTTATTTTGGTAAGAAAAATAAATAAATGAAAGTTAGCAGTCAGTGCAAGCGCTTGGCTAAAACTATTATGTCAGTTAGTTGTGAGTTAGCAGTTAATGCAAGCACCTGGCTAATTCTGTTTTGTCAGATGCTATACTTCGTTTTGTAGTTGTCCAACAAACTTTCCCACTTTTGAGTCTGAGAAGTTGAGCTCTCCGTGCTTGATTTTGTTTATCTTCTTTCCCCTTTACATCCCCCTTTCCTATGTCTTCCCCCGGCTGGAAGATTTAGTTGATGTGAGGAGATATAGTGTTTCTCCACTTTCCACCACAGTGCACAGCAGCAATTCTTTAAGACCATCAGTTTTCACTCAACAGAACGATTATCGCCAAATCTGTCTGTTTTCAAGTGTGTGCCTGCACAAAGTGCAGGAGCGTATGTCTTTGTTATCATGCCCCCACAAAGATTGTTCTGGTTTTTAAGCCTCCGCCCATATGAGCCCTATAGATCACCTCCTATGACAGTCCCACAAGTCAGTTAGACTTTTTTTATCCCATTTTTTGGGTAGGACGTAATGTGTTGCATAAGATGGCTAGCCAGTATTGAGGGAAAGGGTTCCTGTTCTGGTTGAGGCCTAGCGGAGAGGTCAGATCCTGCTAAAACTATTTTACCCCCACACTGCTATCAGAATCCCACATGTATGCTATTTCATGTGCTTCACTGAGTTCATTTCTACCAAAATTTCTAATTTGATGTTTTTCCTGAGTTTTTCCTCCAAAAAAAGGTACTATTAAAGTATCATAAATTTGTGCAATTCCATTCTGTTTTCTAAAGCTATACACGTGTGAGGTGAAGATTGCAAAGTTATTATTTGAGGATAAAAATCCCTCACATATGCATGTTTGCATGTGGATATGACTCTTGAACCGGTTTAGCACAAGATGTTTGAATGTTTTTGGAACATGTTGACAACCACCAGTTGAATATTATTTTGTCAGAATATTGAATGACTATTATCGACACATCTATCCCCTAATATAATGCATTGCATTGTTTTATTTTATTCATCCTATTAGATATGCTTTAAAACAGTTTCAGTGCTGCAAAGCTTGGTCATGTTCTGAATATATTAAACAAATGGGTGAAAATAAAAGTGCTGAGTTTGACTGCTTGCACAGCTTTTGCCTTTTCAGTTCCTGATTCTTTTTAAGTGGTTGCACAATAGTTTCAATGAAGAAAAAATGGCACATGTGAACAGACCCTATACAGCATTTTGTGAATGGGGCTGGAGATGAGAAACTGCAGGAACTGCTGGAGAAGAGATCCAGAAAGTTGATTGGCTGCTCTTGGCACACGGGTGGTCTTTGATTGGATGACTGGCTTTGGCCATTGAGAGGTCGAACTGTTGCTGTGAGGGTTTATGTGTGTTGTCAGTCTTCCAGACTCACGCTCAAACCATGATGGGAAATGTTTCTTTTGTTCTTTCACTCACCAGGCTCAGAGGTTTGTCTCTTAGAGAAAAAGAGACCACTGTGCATAGTCACTGCTACAGAATCTGTACATTAATTAAAACTAACATTAAAAAGAGAAAGTTATATATATATATATATATATATATATATATATATATATATATATATATGAAGAGTTCAGATGCAAAAGCCTCTAAGTGCCATCTTAAATATTCATCTAAACTTAGGATTTTTATAAGGTCCTATATTTATGATTAGTTATTTCACTTTAATAGTCTGAAAAATGACCTGCACATTGCCATTAAAGTAAAATGACTCAACCTAAGCATAGGAGCTTGATAAAAATCCTAATTTTACATGAAAATTTCAGACGGCACTTAGAGGCTTTTGCATTTGAACTCTTCATAAACTGGCACCTGGTTGTTATTATATATATATATATATATATATATATATATATATATATATATATATATATATATATATAATAACAACCAGGTGCCAGTTTCTCTGCTGACATTCATTGTGAACATGTTTATTCACATCCAAATTGCATTTCAGTTGCCTTGTACCTTACACGTGCAATGACAATAAAGTTGAATCTAATCTAATCTAATAAGAATACACAATTTCTTTCAACTCATTCCATTTTGTAACACTCATTCAAGACAGATTCATCATAAATGCATCTCATTCTGCAACATTTGCCAAAATACTCATGTGCATCCAAATCTCTGCTGCTCATACTTAACTTTCAGAGTTTCTTACAGAAGCCTCAGGTCATTGCACTGAATTCTAGTTGTTAGTAGTAGCTAGTTCAAGATGTTGTTTATGTCCTTTTGTGTAGCAAGAGGCCTATGCAACTTTCTAAATCCAGTTATCAAGCTCTCTTTGCAATCCAGGGTCAAGATATTTCTCCAATTTCTAAACCAAATCATACATACCTACGGTAAGATATGCTATAAATGACACATCTTTACAACAGCCCTAGTTAAAATCTGATTTATTTATTTATTATTATTATTATTATTATTTTTTTTGCATTTTAAGGACTGATTATAGAAGGAAAATGTGGTAAAGCATGTTAAAGAAAGTGGAGATAACAACATTTTTATTTGTTGAACGCATAATCAATGTAGCCAAATCTATTTAATAAACAAATACAAGAGGTGTTTCAATTCAATTCCTTTGCGGGACAACGGTCAGCGAGTATCAGGCCAAGTTAGTAGGCTACTGCGGGGCGATCCTGTGTTGCTCTTGACTGTCGTTCTTGCACTCCGTCGGATTCAGTGGCGTAGGACCCAGAGGGAGGCGGTTGTCCTGGGCAACCATCCGTCTTCTGTTCTATGCCCCGGCACTCGGTGCTATAGCATGCATGAAAAGTCAAATATATCTTCAACGACTGGCAAATCGGGAGCCCTTGCACTCAAGGGCTGTCGTTGCTCGGCAGGACACGTGTGTAAGGCAGGCGCGGTCAGGTCGACATTCTGCAACTGCCTCCTCTTCTCTGACATTGGCGTGTTGGAATATCAGAAGTCTTGGGGTGCACTCAGTGCTCCACGGAAATCAGCCGTCATTGATTGCGAACTATCTCGCCTCAGAGTGGATATTGCTGCTATAAGTGAGACTTGGCTGTTGGGTAGTGGTTCGGTGCGTGAATGGAACTACACCATTTTCTGGTGTGGTCATCCAGATGGCCACCGTCCGATGCATGGAGTCGGCTTTGCTGTGCGGAACACCCTGCTGTCCACCGTCTCTCAACCAACTGCTTGCTCTCCACGCCTAATGTCCCTGCGAATGTCACACACGGCTGGTTTTCTCAATCTCCTCTCTGCCTACGCACCCACTCTTGACGCGACTAGTGAGGATAAGGATGCCTTTTATGCCCACGTTAGTGAGGTCATTCGTTCCGTCCCAGCTGGGGAGGATTTAGCTCTGCTTGGGGACTTCAACGCCAGAGTTGGAGGGGATGTCACTGCCTGGAGGCCGATCTTGGGGAATTTTGGGTTTGGTAGCATTAATGACAACGGCCAACGTCTCCTTGAATTGTGCGCTGCTCATGGACTATGCTTACCAAGTTCCTTCTCATCTGGATCCATCAGATCCAAGGTTACCTGGATGCATCCTCGGTCCAAACACTGGCACCAACTTGATCACATTATAGTCGGGAGGTGCAAACTCAACAATGTAAAGAGGTACAGGAGTATGCACTCTGCAGACTGTAACACCGACCACGCCCTTGTCCGTTGCACTCTAAAATTCACCCCAAAAAAGATTCACAGTGCCACTCCAAAGCCCACGTCAAAGCTAAACATTGAGCTGATGCAGAATCTTAAATATGTGACAAGTTTCCGTGCACGTATGGAGGGCCTTGACTTCAGAGTTGACGGAACTCCTGAAAACATCTGGGTCGAGCTAAGAGGTTCCATGACGGAGGCTGCATCTGAGATCTTTGGGTTTTGTAGAAGAAAACAGCCGGATTGGTTCCTTGCAAGCTCTTCTATTCTGCTCCCGGCCCTAGCTGACAAGCGTAATGCCCGTCTCAGTGTTCTTCAAGACCGAAATGATTCCTCCATCACTCACTATCGTAAGGCCAGGAATGAAGTGAAACGCCTTACACGCCAGTCCTACGAGCAGTACTGGCAAGACCTCAGTGAAAAGGTAGAACGGTGTGCAAGTACTGGGGACATACGCGGCATGTACAGCGGTATCAATGAGGCACTGGGTCCTACAGTGAAAAAAAACTGCATCGTTGTGAGCCACTGATGGCTCTGTCATCAACGATCTCCCAGGCCAGCTTGGTAGATGGGTCGAGCATTACAGCTTGCTGTATGGCCCCCCGATGGAGGCTGACTTGAACGCTGTTTCTGCTGCTGTACCACAACTACCTGTTCTCAACGAGCTCGATGTGGAGATCTCAATAATGGAAATTGAGCGAGCGATTGCAGCTCTGAAGAACAACAAGTCACCGGGAAGCGATGGAATTACAGCGGAGCTACTGAAATGTGGTGGGGCAGTATTGGTCAAGCAGCTCCACTGCTTGTTTCGAAGCTGTTGGTAAAACAAATGCATCCCTAGCGAACTTAAGAATGCAAACATTGTAACTCTTTACAAAAATAAGGGTGACAGGCAGGACTGTAACAACTACCGAGGCATCTCGCTCCTCAGCCTTCCGGGAAAATGCCTTGCTCGTATAATCCTCCCAAGACTGCAGTGCGTTGCTGACCAGGTGCTGCCGGAGAGTCAGTGCGGTTTCCGTGTTGGTCGTTCAACCTTGGACATGATTTTTTCGATACACCAGCTTCAGGAAAAGTGTGCAGAACAGCAACGCTCATTGTACATTGTGTTTGTTGATCTGACTAAGGCTTTCGATTATGTGAGCCGCTCTGGTCTCTTTCACGTTCTGCAGCGACTCGGCTGTCCAGCAACTCTTTTGGCAATACTCAAAGGCTTCCATGATGGGATGCGGGCAACCGTGCAGTTCAACGGTGCCCGCTCAAATGAGTTTGATGTCTGTTGCGGAGTAAAGCAGGGGTGTGTTCTCGCCCCCACCTTGTTTGGCATCTATTTCTCGGCTGTGCTGCAACGAGCGTTTCCTTATCCGGTTGGGGTTCTGCTGCACACCAGGTATGACGGCAACTTATTTAGCTTGGCTCGCCTGAGGGCCAGAACCAGGGTGAAGCGCGTCCTTGTGCGTGAGCTGCTCTATGCAGACGACGCTGCCTTCGTAGCTCACAATGAAAAAGAAATTCAGGAGATGTGTAATTCTTTTGCCGCTGCCTGCACAGAGTTTGGACTAACCATAAGCCTCCAGAAGACAGTAATGATGGCTCAGAACGTTCCTGCTCCCCCTCACATCACCATCAATGGCACAGTGCTGTCGGTTGTTGAGAAATTCATCTATCTTGGCTCAACCTTGACAGCAAACAACAACCTTGATGCTGAGCTGAATACCAGGATCGGTCGTGCCTCAACAACCTTTGGGCGGCTCCAGCATCGCGTCTGGAACAACAGCCACCTTTCTATCCGTTTTGTTATATGGTAGCGAAACGTGGCCAACATACCGGCGGCAGGAGCACAAGCTAAATGCTTTTCACTTCCGCTGCCTACGACAGATCCTTGGCCTGTTATGGCAGGACCGGGTTCCGAACACCACCGTGCTGAAGCTCACTAACAGCAGTGACATGTATACCGCATTACGTAAGAGGCGTCTCAGATGGATCGGCCATGTTCGTCGTATGCCAGATGAACGTCTCCCAAAGTCCATCTTCCATGGGGAGTTAGCTGTGGGATACCGCCCTCGTGGCCGACCAAAGCTCCGCTTTAAGGATGTCATTAAGCGGGACATGAACGTCTTTAACATCAACCCTGACCGATGGCATCACCTTGCGGAAGACCGAGCAGCTTGGCGGTCAGCACTGATAGAGGGCACAACTCTGTCCCGTCACGCTTACACCAGTTTCTGCACAGAAAGACGCCATGATGATGATGGATGATATACAGTACAGACCAAAAGTTTGGACACACTTTCTCATTCAAAGAGTTTTCTTTATTTTCATGACTATGAAAATTGTAGAGTCACACTGAAGGCATCAAGGGCTATTTGACCAAGAAAGAGAGTGATGGGGTGCTGTGCCAGATGACCTGGCCTCCACAGTCGCCGGACCTGAACCCAATCAAGATGGTTTAGGGGTGAGCTGGACCGTAGACAGAAGGCAAAAGGGCCAACAAGTGCTAAGCATCTCTCGGGGAACTCCTTCAAGACTGTTGGAAGACCATTTCAGGTGACTACCTCTTGAAGCTATATATATATATATGTATGTATGTATGTATTCCATAGAAGAAAGAAACTCATACAGGTTGAGGACAACTTGATGGTAACATTTTTGGGTGAACTTTCCCTTTAAGGTAAACCCATGCAAGTTTTTAATGACACAAGGGTGAGTAAATTATGAAAATAAATTCATTTGAACTCTGTAATACACAACTCACTTAATTCTCACTCACTTTATTTTTTGCAACATACTCAGGTATTTTTTACTTATATAATTTGACAAGTGTCTTAAAAATAAATATAACTTGTTTTCAGTGAGACTCAACATAACGTACTCGGTTACTAACGTAACCTCGGTTCCCTGAGATGAGGGAACGAGTACTGCGTAAGCTAGCTTACGCTATGGGAAAAGGTCCCCTTTTCTCGAGAATATGAAGCCAAAAATTATCCTTAATTTTTAAATAATGTAAAACGCAGTGCTGCAGCACAGCAGACCCAAGCGAAGCGGCTCGCGCGCTTATTGGCTGTGCTGCGGCAACTGCAGCAACCTATGGTGAGGCGGCGGAGAGTAACGAACCAATGGGGGCGCTTCGCGCCCATTGGACGTCAGAGCGCGCCAAAATAGGCGTGGCTGGAACTATATAAGCCACCGCTTCACCATAGGGATCAGGTTTTAAATCGACTGAAGCGATCACCCGGTCCGAGCACATAGCACGGCAGGTTACGCAGTACTCATTCCCTCATCTCAGGGAACCGAGGTTACGTTAGTAACCGAGTACGTTCCCTTTCGAGAGTACTCTCGTACTGCGTAAGCTAGCTTACGCTATGGGAACACAATGTAAAACGCCGTGCGTGCTCGGGAACTTCGACCTGTCACAGCCCGAGGCGAGAGCTCGGGGCTTTATAGCAGGAGAAATCCTAGTCCCAACAGCCAACCTTAGTGAGCTTTATATAGGGAACGAAAAAAGGGGGACGTGATAAGGCTTAGCACGTCTATATAGAAAGTACCCTGGCCTGCAGGGCAGGGACTTGCAGATTATAGAATCTAATAAATGTGGACGGAGAGGCCCAGCCTGCCGCCGCACAGATATCATCCAGTGGTATCCCGCAGGACCACGGCCATGACGAGGCCATACCTCGGGTGGAATGGGCTCTGATGCCGAACGGGCAGTGAAGGCCCTTAGATTTGTAAGCCAGCGAGATAGTGTCTACTATCCATCGCGATAGGCTTTGCTTCGTGGTGGCGAGACCTCGGGTGCGCCCACCAAAGCATATGAAGAGCTGGTCCGACCTCCTGAATAAGGCGGAGCGCGCAATATAGGTTTTAAGAGCCCTGACGGGGCAGATGAAGCTCGCGTTGCTTTCGTCGCTTTGCGAGGAAAGGGCTGACAGCGAGATGACCTGCGCTCTGAACGGTGTTGAGAGCACCTTGGGGACATAGCCGTGTCTTGGTCTGAGAATGACTCTGGAGTCATTAGGCCCAAACTCGAGACAGTCAGCGCTTACAGATAGCGCATGTAAATCACCCACTCGCTTGACTGAGGCCAGAGCCAGTAGAAAAGCGGTTTTGAACGAAAGAAGCTTCATATCGACAGACTGAAGCGGTTCAAAAGGGGGGCCCTTTAAGGCCTCTAGGACCGTAGACAGGTCCCAGGAAGGGATTGAAGGGGGTCGGGGAGGGTTCATCCGACGAGCTCCCTTAAGGAAACGAATGACCAGTTCATTTTTTCCCAGTGATAGGCCGGCCACCGGAGCATGAGAAGCTGCAATGGCTGCCACATACACTTTGAGCGTAGACGGGGATCTGCCCGCATCTAAACGCTCCTGTAGGAAGGAGAGTATCTCCGTCACGTCACATAAGTGAGGGTCTAGGTTCCGTGTCCCGCACCAGGTGGAGAACACTGACCATTTCTGCGCGTATAGGCGCCTGGTTGAGGGCGCTCTGGCTTCCGTAATGGTCTTTAACACTCCCTCAGGGAGGTTCCCGGGTACCCGTTGAGGGGCCATACATGAAGGGCCCAAAGTTCGGGGTGGGGATGCCAGAGCGCGCCCTTCAGCTGCGTGAGGAGATCTTTCCGCAGCGGTATTGGCCATGGGGCTGTACTGGACAGCTGCATCAGCTCGGAGAACCAAGGTTGGGTCGTCCAGAGTGGGGCTACTAGCAGCATAGCACATCTGCTCTTCCTGACCCGATCGATGACCTGCGGTAGCATCGCGACCGGTGGGAAGGCATAAAGCGGGCGTCTGGGCCAATCGAGGGCCAGCGCGTCCCTGCTCTTTGAAAAATATATTGGGCAATGAGCGTTGTCTTCTGAGGCGAAGAGGTCGACCTCTGCCCTGCCGAAGATGCTCCACATCAACTGAACCGTCTGTGGGTGAAGAGACCACTCCCCAGGGGGAACATTCGCCCTGGAAAGCATGTCCGGGCCCCGGTTCAGGATGCCAGGTACATGCGCTGCCTTTAGCGAGCGCAGATTGTAATGTGCCCATGTCAGAAGACGCTCGGTCAGGGTGTGCAAGGTTTCTGACCTGACACCACCCTGGCGATTTATGTAGGCCACCACTGACATGCTGTCTGATCTGACCAGAACGTGGTGGCCCTTTAAAAATGGGAGGAAAGCTTTCAGGGATAGTTCGACCGCTATCATCTCCAGACAGTTTATGTGTAACAGTCGCTCTGGGCTCGACCAGAGGCCGGAGGCAGACCTGCCCTCGTACAGGGCGCCCCAACCGAGGTTGGATGCATCTGTCGAGACTACTTTCCATTTCGAGACAGCGCCCGTGCTTACGCCTAACTGATACCAGTTGGCTATTTTCCAAGGGGCCAGAGCTGTGATGCAGCCGTGGGTCACCCTGATGCGCGCGCGGCCGGAAATCCAGGCGCGCGCTGGAACACGGTCTCTCAGCCAGCGCTGTAGTGGGCGCATGCGCAGCAGGCCCAGTTTGAGAACCGCAGAGGCTGATGCCATCATACCTAGAATTTCCTGAAATCGTTTGAGCGGGTAAAGAGACCCGGCTTTGAACGACACGGCTAAATGCTGAATAGTGAGAGCGCGCTGTGACGTCAGACTCGCTGTACATGTCACAGAGTCTATGTCTATCCCCAAAAAGGAAATCCTCTGGCTGGGAGACAGAGCGCTCTTGACAGTGTTGATCGTGAGACCCAGGCATTCTAAATGGCTGAGGATCCAGGATCTGTGTGTCATCAGTAGTTCCTCGGAATGGGCTAAAACTAGCCAGTCGTCGAGGTAGTTCAATACTCGCACTCCCCGCATTCTCAGGGGTGCGAGAGCGGCATCCATGCACCGTGTAAACGTACGGGGCGCTACGGAGAGGCCGAATGGAAGAACCATGTACTGATAAGTCTGCCCCTCGAAGGCGAATCTCAAGAATGGCCTGTGATGGGGTGCTATTTGAATGTGAAAGTAAGCGTCTTTCAGATCCACTGAGAAAAACCAATCCCTTGGGCGAATTTGCGCGAGTATTTGTTTGGTAGTTAACATTTTGAACGATCGCGTCATAAGCGCTTTGTTCAAACGTCTGAGATCTTTTTTTTTGGTACGAGGAAGTAGCGGCTGTAAAAGCCTGACTCGCGCTGCGCAGGGGGGACAGTTTCTATCGCCCCTTTTGCAAGAAGGTTTATCAGTTCGGCGCGAAGGACGTGTGTCATTTCGCTTTTCACTTTCGTTTCGACCACGGCGCGAAAGCGCGGCGGTCTGCGAGCGAACTGGAGCGAGTAACCTCGTTTTATTATATTCAAAACCCAATTTGATATGCCGGGGATGGCCTGCCATGCAGCGGCTCGTGCGGCTATGGGTTGAATGTGCTTCGGGCACTGGCCGCCTGTTATGAGGGGACCAGTAGCTCGAGTATGCTGTGCTTGTGACACTGTGGTGACAGCGCTTATTTGTAGGGTTGCGCACTGAGAAGTGGGCACGCGCGCTACATTTAGAGCACCTCCGGCGCGAGCGGGAAGGTGGGCATGAAAGGAGACCCGAGTGAGTCTTTGTGACACTTGGGGGAGTGTGTATACATGTAGGGGTGCGTACTGTGTAGTGGGCACACTGCCTACATAGAAAAAGCTCTTTTTGTGCTTTATTGAGGTCGCCGTGAAAACGGCGTTTGTGTGCAGGCGTGCGTGCATTGTAACAGGCTCGTTTACTGCAGTATAGACATCTCCAACCGCCTTTAGTGAGGGGATTGGAGGAAGCATGTGAGGTTTTGGTCGCTGGGCGAGACTGTAAGTCTGGCTGCGATGGCTTCGAGGTCTGAGGGGGCGGCGCATTTCTACGGCGTCCCGCAGCAGAGCTAGAGCGTTTCGGCAGGAAGTGTCTCATTGCCTGTGACGTTTTCTGAGCCTCAGTGAAGCGTTCAGCGAAACCCTTAACCGACTGGCCAAAGAGGCCGGAAGGCGAGATAGGAGAGTCGAGAGAGGCGGATTTGTCGGCGTCTTTCATCTCCGTGAGCGTGAGCCAGAGGTGTCGCTCTGAAACAGCGAGGCTTGCCATGCTTCGGCCGATCGCTTGTGCTGTGGTCTTTGTCGCACGCAGGGCTAGATCAGTAGCGCTGCGGAGATCTTTAAAGTCATAGGTATCTGGGGCAGACTCGTCCAGGTTACGGAGAAGTCTGGCCTGAAAAACCTGCAGCACAGCCATGGTGTGTAGAGCCGAAGCAGCTTGACCAGCGGAGGTGTAAGCTCGGCCAGCGAGAGCTGAGGTGGTGCGGCACGGCTTGGATGGATGCACAGGCTTCGACCGCCATCCAGCTGCTGAGGGCGGGCAGAGGTGTGCAGCAATAGCCTCCTCGAGAGGGGGGAGGCTCTCGTAACCGTGGTCTCGGGCGCCGTCGACAGAGGAGAGCGCTGACGAGACAGAAGTCTTCAAGCGTGCGGAGAATGGGGCTTTCCACGACTTCGTGAGTTCATTGTGAACTTCCGGGAAGAAGGGGGCGCTTCTTTGCGGAGGGGCCGAAGGGCGCCCCTGCAGGAACCATTCATCCAGCCTGCTTTTAGCGGGCTCGTCTGGAGGAGACCAGTCGAGCTGAAGGTCGCTGACAGCCCTTGTAAGCACGCGAGTAAGCTCCGCGTCGATATCGGCGCGTTGTCCGGTGCAGCTGGGTGCTGTAGAGGGGGGGGGGTCCGCAATGGAGCCCGACCATTCCTCACTACTGGACGCGGCGAGAGAAAGGCTGTCGTGTCTGTCCTCTTCCGCCTCAGGCGCTCCGAAGGAGAAGGGGGCGCTGGTGAGCAGGGACTGGCGCTGCTCGTCCACGAAGAGGACAGGCGAAGGAGAGAGAGCGGGCGAGGCACGCGGGGAGTGTTCCGGTGTGAGCTCGCGTGTAGCAGTATGCTCAGGCATTCTCTGATCGCGGCGTTTCTTACGCGGCACTTGAGAGAGAAGAGGCGGAGCGGGTGGAGCATCGTGGCTGGTTTGAGCTAATCGAGCCCGCAGGGTCGATATAGCCATGTCGTCGCACTCAGGGCAGCCGCCCTTGAAGAGTGCGCTCTCAGCATGCTCGCGGCCCAGGCAGGAGACACAGATGATGTGGCGGTCCTCGCTGGGCAGAGGGCCTCGGCAGGAAGCGCAGGCCCGAGGCATTTGAAACAACGCCTCGAATTCTGGAGGAAAAAAGTGTGATGCAGCGGCAAACACACTAGCTTTGAAAAGGATATAGTCACGCTGGATGGCGCAGCAGGAAGCGAGTGCTGAAGGCGGCGTCGAGATGAAGCACGAGCCGGCGTCCTCAGATCTGCGTTGCAGTGCTATCCCGCTGAGAGGCTTTTCGACGGCGTGTAGAGGCTTCTCCGGAGAAGACAGCGAAGTGCAGGTGAGATCGCTGAAGGAGATGAAATCTGATCCCTATGGTGAAGCGGTGGCTTATATAGTTCCAGCCACGCCTATTTTGGCGCGCTCTGACGTCCAATGGGCGCGAAGCGCCCCCATTGGTTCGTTACTCTCCGCCGCCTCACCATAGGTTGCTGCAGTTGCCGCAGCACAGCCAATAAGTGCGCGAGCCGCTTCGCTTGGGTCTGCTGTGCTGCAGCACTGCGTTTTACATTATTTAAAAATTAAGGATAATTTTTGGCTTCATATTCTCGAGAAAAGGGGACCTTTTCCCATAGCGTAAGCTAGCTTACGCAGTACGAGAGCACTCTCGAAAGGGAACTCTTGATTCACAGAATGTGCCACTTACTGGTCCTTCAAAAACAAAGGTTTAAAAATGGATTTAAAATTAATGACATTTAACATTTGGGTTCCAAGTAATTCAGTCATTCCTAAACACACGTTGGTACTGACTCAGTAGATTAGAGAGGTGGTTTCTGGGTCGGTTTGTTTTGAAGTTTGATAAGACTGAACCAACAGGTCTGCCTTGACTGTGTGTGTTTAAAATCTTGCCACTTTTTCTTACGTAAGATTAGTGTGACAATGAAACACAAGCTACTCTGATCAGTTTCTCATATCTGTGTTTTGACAGTTGCAGGGTTGTAATAGGTTCATTCTTTCAGGAATGTCGAGGTTCAACCTTTCAACTATGACCTTGTGTTATGACCGAAGTTAAGATTGAAACGATAAAAGCTATGCTGATTGTGTCTGAGATGGTCCATTGACACCGAATAAATAGGACAGTATCACTGCAGGAAGTGATTCTGCAGAGTCTTGCGATTGTAATGTGTGCCCACAGGCTTTCTGTGACGGGCCTAATGGAAAGAGCGCTGAGCATTCTTTGAGTTTTCAGCCTGTGGCCTCCTTTTGTCATTTGTTGCAGTGACTATTTTAGAATTGTATGCATTGCTAGCCCCCATAAAATGTATATGACATATTTTCTAGGGTGCTTGACACAATCTGATGATCAATAACAAATATTAAAGGCTGAAAAGGATAAATCTGCATGCTCAGATTTGTTTATAATGCAAAATATGGTAACTTTTTATTTGACTCTTGTGCAATAGTAATAAAAGTAAAAATGCTACCAACCCCAAACAAATCCTAAGCCTTCTCTGTGTAGTTACACAGTAACAATGATGCCTTAAAATAAATTGTAACCAAACTATTCTATTCTATTCTATGCCTCCGGTCATAAGTTTTACTCATTAAATTGATCAAATATGACATAACATAAGAAAACTGGAAAAATGTTTTTGTTGTTTTCAGCCTAACAAGTATCATCAATTTATAATTGAGCTCCAATAATATCTGATAATAATAATAAGCACCAAATCAGCATATTAAAATGATTTCTGAAGGATCATGACACTAATGACTGGAGTAATGACTATTGAAATATCAGTTTTGCCATGAGAGCAATAAATTCAATTTTCAAAATGTAATAAAATGTGTAAAATAGTAAAGTTTTTACTGTATTTTATACAAATTCCTAATGACTCTAAACTTCTGACCAGGAGTGTCAAACAAATAATATCTGAAGAGCACGGAGGGTTCAAGTCCAGGAAATACCAAATAATGTGGCAAAGAAAGGAGTACCTCTGCAATGTGTATCATCTTTGGCCCTTCATGAGAGACTCACAGTTCACAGCATGTGTCCAATGTTTGTCCCATTTTGTTTCATACCTGTCACAACTGTAGGAACAACTAGACGTTTTATATAAGAAAGGAAAGGTAAGAAAAAGAAAACAGAAAAAAGAAAAAGAAAGGAAAATAAATTAATGCAATCATGTTTTCATACACAAATTCTGGGGACAGTATGAATAATTGTTAAACTTCTTGTTTTTTTCTTTTTTATTCTGAAAATGTTTAGCCTCAAGCATTTAAACACTAAAACATTAAAACACACATCCAGCAAGACAAACAAGTTCATAATTCATAAAGAAAATACATGTTTAATAATTATTAAACCCCAGATTTTAACCCCCTGCTTTTTTAAGGCTTTTGTATGTATTGTACTGTAATATGATATGGGAGACTATGGCACTCATACTCAAAATCAAAACATTTTATTCAGAAGAAAATATGCAATTTGGTGCTGTTTCCTTATTGTCACACTTCTGTCATGCCTGTCTTGTGACCTAGTTTTCTCCTCAAGTGTCTTAATTGGATTTGTTTCACCTGCCCTTAATAAATTATATCGTTATCTTCTGTGAACTTATACTCCTTCCTGTCTCTGTCAGTTGTCTGATCTTGTCAGTTTTTGAGTTTTTATTTTTCTGTGCACATGGACAATCCTGCTGTTCTTCTCCTTCAGTGGGGAACGCTCCCTTGAAGACCGTACAAGGGACATCTTGGACCTCACTTACCACTCAAAATATCCAGAAGACTGCCTGATCACATTTTAATGCATGGGACTTAACAACGCCACAAAGGCTAGATTGTCTGGGGAAAGTCCTGGGGGAAGCTTTGCCGCTTTTGTGGAGTGGGTGCTGGTAAGTATTTAATCATCACTCACTGTCTTCGATGCCAACGGAGAACTCATCAGCCCCACTTACCATCCAAAGCCCAGCTAGCCTTCACCCCATGAAACAGAGCTTCAGCCTGCCTGAGCCCACCGCAGACATGAAGCCAAAGCCCGCCACAACCAAAGCACTAGAGGACGAAGTGCAGATTATCGCCCGGAGTCTGAGCCCAATAAAGAGTCTGACCAGGTGTGTGAGCCAGCAACAACGCCTGTCCTGGTGGGGACTCTAGTGGAGTACGAGGGCATGGAGGAATGCCCTGCTCACATCCTTGCTGCTGAGGGTGAGTGGCAGCTGGCGTCTGTAGATTTACTTTCTCTTTTCAATCCCATTAATTTCTTAATCTTTATACATCTTATGCTTATAAGTCTGTCTTTGCTGTTTCCTTCTGACCCTGAATCCTCTGTCTTCGCTGGTGTTGTCCAGCCCTGATCCTCCTGAATCTCTCAGTCTCCCACCCATCCTCTCTATCCCACCTCCACCTTATGATTCTGTCTTTCAATCTCTAGCCCTCTATCTGTCTGACTGTCTGTCACTTCACTTTCTGCCAGCTGCAGCTTATGTCACTCCAGTCTAGCCTCAAGAACTGTCACCTCTACTATGGCCTGTGATTCTGCTAGCTATGCTGTACTTCCTTGCTTCTGCAGTGCTGGCTGAGTCCTGGCTGAGTCCCAGATCCTCAGGGTCATCCAAGCCCTGTATCTGCTCAGCTACGACTGGGTCACCATCCATGCTGGCATCATTGCAGCAGCTCACACCATGAAAGAAGTTTATACTAAAAGCACTTTTAGTTGCTAATAACAAGTAACTATCAATCAGACGACAGAAGGCATGTAGTAAATTGTGAACAATAGGTAATTCAGCAGATTTTTGATTGTGCTAATAGTTCAGTTTTATTGTGTATAGCATATGGCAGTAGGCTTTAAAGGGTTCAGTGCATTTCCTACACTATAATGACAATAATGGTATATTTTAACTGAACTCACACAAAATAGTTATATTTTTTATTTATTTATTTTTAAATAGTCCATTATTGTTCAAGTTGTCTGTTGTTTTGGGAGGAGGTCAAGTATTGAATTGTGAATGTACAGCTCCAATACAATGGGAAAAAATGATTTCTACATAATAAAGGCCCAGCAAAGACATGTTACTATCCTGTGTTTTTGCTTTGCTGACCTATATAAAGGCATTGACCTTGCCTTTTGCTTCCTGCTGAAAGACATTTGCTTTGGTGTTTTTAAGATACTTGAGTTATGACACATCGTGCTTCTGCAAGCCAGGGACATGCTCTGCCGGGTACTTAAGGGTGTAGCTCTTTGTAGAGGGCTGATTTGACGGCTGCAAATACAACAAAGACAAACTGATTTTCCCAAAGCATGTGTGAGGCACTCACTCAGACGCATGCAATGACATTTCCTATCGCCAAAACCATGTCTCACTCAGCACTCCGAAAAGAAGAACAGAGTACCCAGCAAAAAAGAGGGGGTGCGAGAAAGGGAGGAGGAGAAAGAGAGAGCAAAAAGACTCTAGTCCAGACGGCAAGCACATGCTCCTGTAACAGGAGTCCTGAATTCCACAAGGCTTACTGATCTTTTACTTCCCATTAAGCAGGGTAGTCTGAGAGAGAGAGAGAGAGAGAGAGAGAGAGAGAGAGAGAGAGAGTGGGTGGGTTTAGCGAGGATACAGAGGGGGCAGACAAATCTGATCAAATATCAAGCGGGTGACTTCTACCGGCCTTCTCAAAGCCTCAGGAACATCTTATTGGATCTGATTTCCAGCAAAGGCCCCTCTGATATGGCGCGTCCTTGTGAAAAACGATGACCTGGGGAAAGGAGCTGCTTTAGTTGCCCTGCAGGCCTTACCTCCAGGAATGCTGCTCTGCAGCTCACATCCACAATGTGTCCCCATTGTTATTGTTTGTTTGTGTCTTGTGCCCTAGCTTTTGTTGATTGCTGGTTGGTGTCACTGACCACTTCCCCTTGTTCATCTCTAATAACAGCTGCTGTTGAGCAACTGATGTCATGGGCTCTCAGTAAGAGCCAGTTCTAACAATCTATTTTGTGTAGTTGATAGCAAGCAATCTAAAGTGTAAATGCCATGAGACTTCCTCTTTCCACTGATATAATACTTTTAGATTTCATTTTTGTTGTTGTTGTTGTTGTTTTCAGCTACAGGAATCAGTGTTTCATGATCAATATTGTTGTTATATCACAACACGATCTTATGGCAATTCATACATATTTTACAAGGTGGCTAATTCATACAAATTCATATGACCCAAATTGCACAAATTCATATGATTTATCAAAAATCGTACGTATTTGATGATGTGGAAAATTCATAGGAATTTGTACACCCCCAAACCTACCCCTCACACAAATGTTAAAATCTGTACGAGTGAGGTCATATGAATTAGTATGAATTAGCCACCTTGTAAAATATGTGCGATAGCATTGTATATCCCAATTTTTTAATTACTGCAAAAAGTACTGCTGACAAAGAGGTAGGTAGAGAGGTAAGTTAGAGAGTCAATGCAAGTAGCTTGTAACAAGAAGGTTTCCGGTATGAAGCTACGAAATCGGACAAAGGTGAAGACTTAGGTGTGTGCTGGTATGGTAAGGTATGTGGTGGTGAGCTGATGACATGATAGTGAACAGGTACTGATGATTAGTACTCCGGTGAGGGAGTGCGCTGTGAGTGGCTGAGTGATGACCCTGACTGACTTGTGACAGTACCCCCTCCTCCAGGGCGCTCCTGAGGGCTGAACACCCCGACGACGTGGTGGTCTTCCTCTGCCCCGAGGAGCTGGATGATCTGGGTGTGCTGTGTGGAATTCCTCTAGGAGTGTGGGATCAAGAATATCGAGATATTCCAATCTGCCACCACGCTGCCGGGATTCCAGAATCTCCTTGACCTTGTAGATGGATCCTTCTTCCAGAAGCAACGGGAGAGGGGGCTCCTCTGTCCGGTCAGGCTCTGTTGAGACATGAGGGTGAAAAGGTCATCTCTCTTACGGATGCAGATGAGATTATATGCACTGCGTAAAGTCTAGTTTGGAGAATATGGTGACTCCTCGAAGTTGTTCTAGGGCAGCTGGGACGAGGGGAAGAGGATAACGGAACTTGACAGTAATCTGGTTCAGTGCTCTATAATCAATACAGGGCCACAAGCCTCCGTTCTACTTTGCCAAGAAGAAAAAGTTGAAGCGGCAAGGGAATTGGATGGGACAATGTAGTCTTGTCTGAGGGCTTCCTCCACATACTCCTCCATGGCCTTCTGTTCAGGTAAGGAGAGGGGATAGATCTTCCCACGAGGCACTGGCTCACCCGGAATCAGATCAATCGCACAATCCCAGGGGCGGTGAGGGGGCAGTTGTGAGGCTTTGTGAGGGCAGAAGACATTGTGGAATTCATTATAGCAGGAGGGAATGTCAACAGAACGTTCTCCAAAGGGCTTTTCGATAGAAGTGGTGTTAAGTGGAGGTAGCTTCAGTGGATGAAGGGGACAGACCAGGATGTGATGCCCACTCGCACAACAGTAGAGGCATAGAGCCTGGTTCATTCTTCTTTGATGCTCAGTCTGTATCAGACGTTTAGTATCAGTTTGCATGGGATCTGGGTCAGTCTCAGGAGGGTTCTGGGTGTCCATTCGGCGGTAGCGAGGGGTTTGGCTGGCTGGTGAGCATTCCTGGAAGCAAGCTTGTAGGTAGTTTGAGCATCTGGTGGCATGCTGGATAAAACTTTCTAGGCCCTGCGAATCATCGAATGAAGCCAGCTGGAGGCGGAGTTTGGTTTCCAGACCTTGACGGAACGTGCTGATTAATGGTGCCTCATTCTACCCTGTGGCCACCTGCAAGGGTTCTGAACTGGAGGGTATACTCATGCATGGTCATTCTCCCTTCTTCGAAAGATTGACTCGTTCTCGAGTCAAGATCTGGTTGCATCGGTTTTTGGATCACCAGTAGTGATGGGAAGTTTGGTTCTTTTCCGTGAACCGGTTCTTTCGGACAGTTTGATTCAATAAACCGGTTGATGCTCGACGTAATGATGTCATTGGCGATGATTGGCCTTGATTCAAGCCTTTGGTTCACCGACGCTCATAAAATTAGCACAGAATCAGTTCAGAATCAATCATCAAAAGAAACAGTTCAGTTCAGATCTACTATGTGTCAGTCTACTTCACGCTGAATCACGCATGTGCAATATCATCAGGTCCTCGGTTCTCGAATTGGACGCGTCCAACAGAAACGGTTCTTGACTTGAGAACGAGTCAAACGTTCGTTCGGCATCTTGCTCGGCCTGGTGTTCTTCAGTTCTCTCTTCACAGCAGTTCAGTCAGTGTACTGTTTGAGTAAATCAATTAATCTGGGATATTAGTTTGTTTTAACTCAGAGGGAGTGTCAGCCACATTAAAAAAACTGTTTAAGTCATTTGTGGATTAATGCTCATTGGAGACGCAAACCGTTTCAAATGATTCAGTTCAATTTGGTGAACTGGTTCAAGAAGATCCGGTTACATAGAATGATTCATTCGTGAAGCGGATATCACTACACTGCAGTGAACGAGCTCACAACAGACACGGAAGAGAAGACAATGCTGAGTAAAGTTGTAGTTTTTGCTATTTTTGGACCAAAATGTATTTTTGATGCTTCAAAAAATTCTAACTTATCCCCAGATGTCACATGGACTACTTTGATGATGTTTTTATTACTTTTCTGGACATGGACAGTATACCGTGCATACACTTTCAATGGAGGGACGGGAAGCTCTCGGACTAAATCTAAAATATCTTAAACTGTGTTCCGAAGATGATCAGAGGTTTTACGGGTTTGGAACGACATGAGGGTGAGTTATTAATGACATAATTTTAATATTTGGGTGTACTAACTCTTTAAGACCAATACTGAGAAAGAATTTTTAGAAATCTTGGCCAACTGAAAGGTATGAACATGAAAAGTATGAGCATGTACAGCACTCAATACTTAGTTGGGGCTCCTTTTGCAAGAATTACTGCAGAAATGCGATGTGTGGCATGGAGTCGATCAGTCTGTGGCACTGCTCAGGTGTTATGGGAGCCCATGTTGCTCTGATAGTGGACTTCAGCTCTTCGGCATTGTTGGGTCTGGCATACCGCATCTTCCTCTTCACAATACCTCATAGATTTTCTATGGGGTTAAGGTCAGGCGAGTTTGCTGGCCAATTAAGAACAGGGATACCATGGTCCTTAAACAAGGTACTGGTAGCTCTGGCACTGTGTGCCGGTGCCAAGTCCTTTTGGAAAATGAAATCTGCATCTCCATAAAGTTGGTCAGCAGCAGGAAGCATGAAGTGCTCTAAAACCTACTGGTATATGGCTGCATTGACCTTGGACCTCAGAAAACACAGTGGACCAACACCAGCAGATGACATGGCACCCCAAACCATCACTGACTGTGAAAACTTTACACTGGACCTCAAGTAATGTGGACTGTGTGCCTCTCCTCTCTTCCTCCAGATTCTGGGACCCTGATTTCCAAAGGAAATGCAAAATGTACTTTCATCAGAGAACATAACTTTGGACCACTCATTAGCAGTCCAGTCCTTTTTGTCTTTAGATGCTTCTGACGCTGTCTGTTGTTCAAGAGTGGCTTGACACAAGGAATGCAACAGCTGAAACCCATGTCTTGTATACGTCTGTACGAAGTGGTTCTTAAAGCACTGACTCCAGCTCCAGTCCATTCTTTGTGAATCTCCCCCACATTTTTGAATGGGTTTTGTTTCACAATCCTCTCCAGGGTGCGGTTATCCCTATTGCTTGCACACCTTTTCTACCAAATCTTTTTCTTCCCTTCACCTCTCTATTAATGTGCTTGGATACAGAGCTCTGTGAACAGCCAGACTCTTTTGCAATGACCTTTTGTGTCTTGCCCTCCTTGTGCAAGGTGTCAATGGTCATCTTTTGGACAACTGTCAAGTCAGCAGTCTTCCCCATGATTGTGTAGCCTACAAAACTAGACTGAGAGACCATTTAAATGCCTTTGCAGGTGTTTTGAGTTAATTAGCTGATTAGAGTGTGGCACTAGGTGACCTTTTCACAATATTCAAATTTTCTTAGATACTGAATTTGGGATTTTCCTTAGTTGTCAGTTATAATCATCAAAATTAAAAGAAATAAACATTTGAAATATATTAGTCTGTGTGTAATGAATGATTATAATATTCAAGTTTGCACTTTTTGAATGGAATTAGTGAAATAATCAACTTTTTGATGCTATTCTGATTATATGACCATCACCTGTATATGAAAGTAAGGAGACATGCAGGTGAGTGAATCTGGAGGAGGCGCTGACTATGGTTTCGATGGCTGGAATTATATATATGCTTTCTCTGTTTCCATTATATTATATTATATTATATTATATTATATTATATTATATTATATTATATTATATTATATTATATTATATTATATTATATTTATTATATTATATTATATTATATTATATTATATTATATTATATTAGTTCCACACTTGTACCATACATGCACAGTTATGAGTCATTATTCAAACAAATTATTGAATCATATTTTTGAATGGATTCACTGAAAAGGACAGTTTAAACTGATTCATGGAAACGAACAGCACAATCATGATATAATGAATTTTTGACACACAACCCAGCCCGAGATATAATCCTGATGACTCATATTTCAGTTACAATAGTTCCTTACATTTATCTCAGATCCTAAAAATCGAGTTGAAACATGGCTTTTGTACCCTAGGATAGAATAGCTGTAGACAGACTTCCTTAGCTTGAAGGGGAGGTGTGTTTCACACAAATTTCAATTTAACTGTGTGTCACACACCTGGACTCATTTTGTGTGTTTTTGCCCCTGTGACCCAGTTTCTGTCTTCCGTGTCTGGTTTGATTAGTTTCCAGGTGTGTCTCTTCATTTCCCCATGTGTTCCATGTCCCTGTTAATTTAGTCATGCCATCCACCTGTGTTTCCCCAATTATCCCTTCTACTTAAGCCTTGTCCTTGCAGTTCTGTTTTGTCGGGTCTACTCGTCTACTAGTTTAAATGTCAACTTGTCTACTTGTCACCTGTTTCTTGCCACTTGCCTCTTGCCACCTGTTATTTACGACTTACCTTGTTTATGTTTTATTTAATAAATCCTTGTTTCGTTTATCCCTCGGCTCCGTGTTCCTTCCAGCAGCATAAGCCGTGACAGAAGACCCGACCTGAAAAAGTTAAAAACTGCGTGTTTTCCCTCCGTTTTGTTTTCCGTTTTTTTTCACAGTCTTTTTTCTTTCCGTAGTGTTTCATGGATCCCCTCTATCGCCCCGAATACCTCCTCCTCCTGCTGGAGCAGGAGGGACTGTCTCTCGAGGACCATACCAGACGGTTTCTCTGGCTAGCTAATGCCACCAGCTTCCCGGACCACGCGCTCTGCACCTTTTATCACGCCAGCCTGAACCCTAGGTGCAGAGCGTTGTCGCCCGAAGATGGTCCTCGGGAGGATTTCGCCGCATTTATAGAGTGGAATCTGGTGAGAAATGGGTCCCCTCTCACGGTCGGCCCAATGGAGGATCTCGCCAGGTCCACTCTGGACCCAGAGCCCAGCCTACAATCTCCCCACGGTACGAGGCATAAGCCAGAGCCCACCGATGACGGAGAGCCAGAGAGCATCCCGTCAGACCAGGTGCGAGAGCCGGCGACACTGCCCACCACGAGGGAGCAAAATATGGAGCGCCAAATGGGTCAAAATGAGGGGGGTTCCAATTCACCTATGCCAGATCCTCTGTTAAGCCCAGGAAGGGCTCCTGATCTTCCGTTAAGCCCAGGACGGGCTCCTGATCCTCCTGTAAGCCCAGGATGGGCTCCTGATCCTCTGTTAAGCCCAGGAAGGGCTCCTGATTCCCCGTTAAGCCCAGGACGGGCTCCTGTTCCCCCGTTAAGCCCAGGACGGGCTCCTGATCCTCCTGTAAACCCAGGACGGGCTCCTGATCCTCTGTTTAGCCCAAGAAGGGCTCCTGATTCCCCGTTAAGCCCAGGACGGGCTCCTGTTCCCCCGTTAAGCCCAGGACGGGCTCCTGATCCTCCTTTAAGCCCAGGACGGGCTCCTGATCCTCCGTTAAGCCCAGGACAGGCTCCTGATCCTCCGTTAAGCCCAGGACGGGCTCCTGATCTTCCGTTAAGCCCAGGAAGGGCTCCTGATCTTCCGTTAAGCCCAGGACGGGCTCCTGATCCCCCGTTAAGCCGAGGACGAGCTCCTGAACCCCCGTTAAGCCCAGGACAGGCTCCTGAACCCCCGTTAAGCCCAGGACAGGCTCCTGAACCCCCGTTAAGCCCAGGACGGGCTCCTGATCCTCCGTTAAGCCCAGGACGGGCTCCTGATCCTCCGTTAAGCCCAGGAAGGGCTCCAGCCCCAGAGCTTACTCCAATGCCTGCTCCTCCAAAATTCCCACCCTCCCACCCACTCCTGCCTCCTCCTCCGCTGTCGTCTGGCTGCCCCTCTGCTCGCCCTCAGCCTACCATCATTGTGGTGCGAGCTCAGCGGGACCGCCATCCTCCAGCGACGCCTTGGTCGGCGTCTCCCTCACCTCCGCCTCCAGCCTCTGAGGCCTGGACTCCGCCTCGGCCCGTTGACCCATCGGCTCCACCATGGCTCCTAGCTCCTTCCTCTCCGCCGTGGCCCGGCAGTCCGCAGGCTCTGCCTGGCTCCCTCGTCCCTCCGGCTCCGCCTTGGTCTGGCGTCGTCCATCCTATGCCTCGGGACTCCACTCCTCCGGCTTCGCCTCATCCCTCCGTCCCTCCGGCTCCGTCAGGCTCCTTCATCCCCTCGGCTACACCTCAGTCCTCGGTCACTCTGGCCTCACCGCGGCCTTCCGGATCCACATCGCCGCGTCAGTCACCAGAGCCATCTGTTCCGCCTAGGACCTCCGGCTCCTCCCCGTCACCCTGGCTCTCCGTCTCCGCCTCGGGCTCCTCCTCCACTTGCTCCGTTGCCGTGGGTCGAGTCCCTGGAGTCAGTGACCATTCCTCCTCCATGGCTCCTTCCACCGTCGGCCCCACCTTGGGCCGTTATGGCTGTGGCCTGGGTCCTGCTGGGTACCTCCTGCTTCACATCCTTCCTGTCTCCTCCCTGGCTCCTCCCTCCGTCATCTCCTCCCTGGCTCCTTCCTCTGTAGTCCCTGTCTGCTGGCCCCCTCCTGGGAGGCTGTCCTCCACCGGAACCTCCTCCCAAGTTCCCACCCACGCCTCCCTTTGTTGTTTCTACGGTGCGAGGACGCACCTACCGGGAGGGGGGAGTACTGTCACACACCTGGACTCATTTTGTGTGTTTTTGCCCCTGTGACCCAGTTTCTGTCTTCCGTGTCTGGTTTGATTAGTTTCCAGGTGTGTCTCTTCATTTCCCCATGTGTTCCATGTCCCTGTTAATTTAGTCATGCCATCCACCTGTGTTTCCCCAATTATCCCTTCTACTTGAGCCTTGTCCTTGCAGTTCTGTTTTGTCGGGTCTACTCGTCTACTAGTCTAAATGTCAACTTGTCTACTTGTCACCTGTTTCTTGCCACTTGCCTCTTGCCACCTGTTATTTACGACTTACCTTGTTTATGTTTTATTTAATAAATCCTTGTTTCGTTTATCCCTCGGCTCCGTGTTCCTTCCAGCAGCATAAGCCGTGACACTGTGATTATTTCTTATTGATTTCCGATTATGACTGTGTTTGGACACAGCTCTGAATAGTGAACTGCTGAAATGAGTAAGAGTAGAGAAAAAGAAATGGCCAAATTTATTTGAGTTTAACAAATGCATTTGACAAATGACGAACTGGATGGCAGGAAGAGAAACCTGACAACAGAGTGTGTTGTGTGAAATCAGACAGGTACTAGTTGTTACAGGTCACCGAAATCACTTGCACCTTTGTGTTATTGTTTTAGGGAAGCAGATTCTTTCACTTTTGTGCTGAGCCCTTATTAAGGCTTAAATAACTGTTATCATAGTATATTATGCAGGTATTATTTACTTAGATGTGAACAAAAGGAAACATGAAGCCAGTTAGATTAACAACACTGCAGGATGCCTTGCTCCTGTCTTGTCATGTTGCAGATTTTTGTCTGTCATAGTCTATGCATATTTTTTAAAAAAAATGAACCGATCCAGACATTGTGGCCATCAGTTGACTAGTTTTACTTCCGTCTGCAGGCCGCTTCTTCACCAGGTCTGTGCTGTTAGTTTTGTGAAGGAGGAAGGGTTGAGGTTAAAAGGGACAAAAGGCACAAAGCCATTGACAAAAATAGCTAAATGTCATTAGGCCTTGGTAGGAAATCACATGAGGCCTAAGTGGGAACCAACGACAGACATGCTGACAGCCTGGGGAGAGGAAGGTCTGCTGGAGGAAAAAAAAGAAGAAAAAAAAGGGCCACAAGTTTCTACCCATCCGGTTTTGTGAATGAGAGCTGTCCTCCCTCACTCATAAAAATATTAGGTAATTAAGAGTATCCTTGTCTTATCTTGAATCCTGTTTTAGTGTTCAGAGGATGTCTGCTTTCATATGCATTAGTTTTTTCTTAGAAAATGCAATGGTGCTGGTATAATGCTAAAGAATGTGGTCAGAGAGGGGTTATAAAGGGGCATATGCAAATGCAATGACTACATGTGGGAAATCTGCATAAAGGTAACTTCCTGAGTGACAAAGAGCAGAGGCAAGGAAAGGATCACTGGCAGAGATGATCTGAAAAGTTATTGCACCCTTTTCTCTGGGCTGTATATCTAAAACAAAACAAACAAACAATAAATAAATACAACTTCTACAAAGTTTCTATATATGTGGTTGGTCACACTTTATTTTAAGGTCCAAATAACTATGACTTTTGCCTCAATAAACTCAAAATTTTCTGTTTATTATTACAAGTAGTCAGATAGATAGTTATTATGCTTAGGTATTAGAATTAGTTATTTAGAATATAATCATGTAGAATATATGCTTTATAAGTACTAGTAAGAGGGTACATGTTAATAATAGGCATGTACTGAAGTCTTACTATGCTGTTTTTGCATAAATTATATAAATAGAAAATTGTGAAAACAAATTATCTAAGAAAATCTGTATCTTGTACTTAATTCTGCACACACACATAAATTAACAAAATGTTTTTCTTCACTCAGAAACACACTGCACAACAGATTATATGATTATTTTATTAAATAGCAATTCCCTTGAAATGTATTCAAATTGACAATAAATATTAAAAGGTTTACTCAGAAAATTTAACTTTAGTTTATATGCTTTAACTGCAAATAAAGTTAATTTAAATGTAAATAAAAATACTATGTAAATGTTTTTTAGAGTTAAATCTGTTATTGGATTCAATTACAGGAAGTGTTTATGTGACAAGGCATTTTAAGAAAAGTCATCTCATTGTGTTAATATGAAGGACTTTTCCATGTTGATTTTTCACAGGTGTTTGACCCCTTTTTTGTATTATGCATTGCATTGTATTATGTTGTTTTAAAGGAAATGTATGAAAACTTAACGGAAAAGCTACTGGTCATTTTCTGCAGATTTTGTTTTTATTTTTTCTTACAGTTTGGGTGAGATAACGTAAGAAACTCAGGAAGAAGAGGATAAAGAGAGAGGATAAAAATGATGAGCAACGGCCTCAAAGACCGGATATCCCAGGTAATTTAAAACAAAAGACCTTGGGCAGACATCTCTGACAGTAAATCTTCCCAGCTATGAAGACGACAGCCATGGAATGCGTTATGAACAACCCTGTAATTTAGCCCAGCCAGGCGCTAAGCTGAGAGACACAACCGCTGTTTCATAGAATAAAATCACGAGATGTGAAGTATGCCAACTCCCACATTAAAGCCGGCAAGATTTTCTGGACTTTTCTTACAGGATTCTATTTCACTTGTATGGAAACATTGATCAATGCACATTCTTTCTACATCATGCATGCGAAGGGGCTGTTCACAAAGGATGTGCTCTCAATTTCAAAAACAGATAGATGACATACAGTGGAAAGAAAGAGAATGCAAGCATCTCAGGTGCGTTTTAAAAATACAAGAACTGGTTCTGTGTGAACGAGCCCTAACACATTTAACCTGCACTGCAGAATGACTTTTGCCCCAGTGTGATGGAAAGGCATCAAAGGACAGTCTGGCGTTGGGCTGAATCATGGTATGTGCTCTAAGGCAGACCTAATTTCCTTCATTTGTACAGGGAGGCAGTCATCCCTAAAGGCAAATCAAAGAACACAGTGCTCCTCTAGGAAATATGTAACCTAAAGAGTAATGAGCACTGCCTAATATGCCAAAAATGAGTGTCCAGACCATCCGTGCCTGTTCTCCCCAGCAGCATTCACTCAAGCTGCTGAAGCCTGAATGTGTGAGGATTGTACATTCTTGTCACAAGAATAACCCTTGTGTGACCTGGTGCACTGGTCAGCCACTTTCACACCAGAGCTTACCTCCCATCTGACGGCCACCCATACTTTGCCACGTATGGGAGAAATATGCAGGCATGAAGATATTCAGAAATGGCCAATTCCAGTCGCTCGGAGATTGAGATATTTGTGTCTATGAGCGGATGAGAATATATTTAATGTTTAAAATACTGGAACCAAATGAATGAGCCATTGTCATGTTGATGCCTTCATTTATTTTGGTTGTGCACATGCACTAAAATAAAAAATGGTGTAGAAACCATTTTCACAAGGAAAGGGCAAGGAATAATTTAAACTAATTAAATAATTTAAAATAAAGTGAACTAAAATTGTAATTTCTTTTCAAATTTACTCTGATAAGTTTTGGAACTACGGAAAATACTTTTTTAAAGTGTGGATCAACAATCTACATTCAATTAATCATTGTTCCTTGTGACGTTTTCAAGAACTGTATGCAAATTATTTTTGATTTGTTGTTGTGATCCTGTTGAAGTCTATAAAAACGTCATTACTTGAATTCCATCCCCAAAACTAATGATGGTTCTCAGTTGTCTTTAATGGATAGTCTACATAATTTTCAGTTTAAGACTGCATGCCTTTGCCAAAAAAATGAAGGAGATGGGGTCTGGCTATTGGCCAACACACTTTAAGCCTCAGCACCTCGTGATTTAAAGTTATGCATGGGTTTGAGGACAAAAGGAGAATGTTGATTTAGAGTGTTTCTTTAATAAAACCCTTCAAAAAGGTTGTTCTTTTATACCATGAACCTGACTGTGATGGGGTGGCCTGGACTGAGCTAAATGCAAGGATCCTTTAGTGCTGCCAAGTGAATGGAGGGGGGGGGGGGACTCATTCAGCCTATTGGAGATGTCACTGCAAAGAACTGCAGTAAATGGAAAAGGTCCACATTCCTTTAATTGTGCACTGATAATAATTTGTTACTGCCATACTATTCCAAAAGGTGAAATTGTCCAGGTTGTATTTCACATCATAAAATAAAATATTAACTCTCAACTAGTTGTTATTAGCATGCATATTACTAAAAGCACATATTAATGCCTTAATTTGCATGATGATAATCTAGACCCCTTGACCCTACCCTATGCCTAAACATAATTGAGAGAACTACCTTATATACTATTAATAAGCAGCAATTGATGGTGTTCCTGGTCACACTTTATTTTAAGGTCCAGTTCTCACTTTTAACTGCAACTTTTGTAAATAAATAAACTAAATAAACCTAAATAAACTCTTAATCACTGCTTATTAATAGATAGTAAGGTAGTCGTTAAGTTTAGGTATTGGTACGATTAGGGATGTAGAATATGGTCTTGCTGAATATGTGTTTTCTGAGTAATAAAAAACAGCTAATATGCTTGTTATATGCATGCTAATACACAAATAGTGAGAATTGGTCTTAATTGGTGAGAAGTGTTAACGTGTTCCCTAATCTGAGGTGTTTCAAAAACAACAATAGCAACAAAAACAACAACAACAACTATAACCATAAATGAAAAAAAAAAATAATAATAATAATAATCTGAATGCATTATAATAATTCAAGTGCAAATGTGCTTAATTAAAAAAATAATAATAATGTCAAAATACAGTATTGCCTGTCATTATATCTTTCTGCATTGTTTGTTTTTCTTAAGAATGAATGAATGAATGAATATAATTTTGTAAATAGTTTCTAAATAATTTTAATATCTGTATTTGACATATAATCTGTCTTAAGAATGAATTATTTTTTTGTGGATTGTTTTTTAGTTATTTCTTTAATTAATTTTATATATATTTACAGTATCAGACACTTTTATCCAAAGCAACTTACAGTGTAGTCAGGCTAATTTTTTTTTTTTTACTTAACGTGTTCCCTGGGAATCAAACCCACAACCTTTTGCACTGCTAACGCAATGCTCTACCACTGAACCACAGGAACACTATTATATATACTCCTCAGCCTTCATCAGCTTTGATATATGAGAGCTTGATGGAGAAATTTGAGACAGTGAGAGTTGTCTGTTTTTTCAAACTCTACAGCAAGGAGAAGGAGACGTGTTACAAGGAGAAACACGTTCATGTATATACTGTAATCATTCGCTAGAGCTGTGTAAAAAAATAGCTGGCACTCTGCCATCTGCCAATGTGTCCTGTTACTGTGCCGTGCCCCTTGATATGTTTTAATAGAACCTTGTTAATGTGTGAGAAGTTGCTTTGTTTATAAATGCCCCCCAAATTAAGGCAGAGTTACTCATTGGAAAATGGCCCTGGACAGGCTGTGATGGATGCAGCGTTTGCTTCAGTGCCTTTTAAAGGGAAAATCTCTTTTCAGAGCAGTTTGTACCTTTCCCTCACACCAGCGCTTTAGTGGGTAAGGAGGGAACTCACAAGGTTACCTGCTTGCAGAGCGAACACATTCCTTCAGCTTTGATAAGCATGCATATGCTCTGTTGTATTTATCTAATCAGATATTTACACAGAAATTTGATAGAGATCAATCTGTCTAACTCTCTGACTATAAAGAGGGACTTTCTGTGCTGCCATTTAATACACAGTATGGTTACACAACAACCAGACAGCTTTGGGTCACTATTCAAATACCATGCAAAGGATGCAAATATATAAAAATGACATTCCACATGGCGGGCAACAGCATGTTTAAAAATTATGGGAAAGTTCTAACTGTTTCTTCTTGGCTGAGGGTATTTCTGGGTGGGGGAGTTAAACAGGCTGATCAGGTACGCTGCGAGAGGTTCTGTGAGAACCTGTCAGGCAGAACCGTCGGCACTGACAGCATAAGAATCAGCTAAACAGCTGCTTGGAAAGCTGACGTTAATGAAAGAGAATTTGAAAATTCTACAGTAAATGCCTGTGTAAACAACAACAACAATGCTACTTATAATATTTCTAAGCATAGAAAATTACAATTTGTATTATATAACAAAACAAAAAGTATAACTTTTTATTGCATGTCATGTTTTATGCATTTTAATGCAAGTCATGTGCATTAGGTGGGCAACACTGTACATCCAGTATGAGTATTGCCTGCACTCAGACAGCCTTCTGGTGTACAACATTATATCTTTTTACGACACATACAATTATGCATTGTAAATATTTTAGCAAGGCTAGATATCTTTACAAAAATAATAAAATGAAAAAAATATAACTGCACATGGTGGATCATGCTGGGACTTCTGGTAACGTCTTTTTATTGTTTTTCAGTGAAAGTTTAATTCTTATTATCATCATTTGAACTATATTTTTTAATCTAATGAAAGAAGATTATTTCTTTTTTTTATATAAACTTTTGATATTATTCGTAGTTATTTTTACAGCACATAAAAAGTGTCAAGTTGTACGATTTGTTTTGTTAAAATATACTTTTTACTATAAATTATAAGGAAATTTATATATAATGATGTATTGATTCAATTTACACTGAAAAAAAAATCTCTTTAAAAAATATTATAATATTTACATATATGACATTGTACAGTCGTGGCCAAAAGTTTTGAGAGTTACATAAATATTGGAAATTGGAAAAGTTGCTGCTTAAGTTTTTATAAAAGCAATTTGCATATACTCCAGAATGTTATGAAGAGTGATCAGATGAATTGTATAGTCCTTCTTTGCCATGAAAATTAACTTAATCCCAAAAAAACCTTTCCACTGCATTTCATTGCTGTCATTAAAGGACCTGCTGAGATCATTTCAGTAATCGTCTTGTTAACTCAGGTGAGAATGTTGACGAGCACAAGGCTGGAGATCATTATGTCAGGCTGATTGGGTTAGAATGGCAGACTTGACATGTTAAAAGGAGGGTGATGTTTGAAATCATTGTTCTTCCATTGTTAACCATGGTGACCTGCAAAGAAACACGTGCAGCCATCATTGTGTTGCATAAAAATGGCTTCACAGGCAAGGATATTGTGGCTACTAAGATTGCACCTAAATAAACAATTTATAGGATCATCAAGAACTTTAAGGAAAGAGGTTCAATTCTTGTAAAGAAGGCTTCAGGGCGTCCAAGAAAGTCCAGCAAGCGCCAGGATGGTCTCCTAAAGAGGATTCAGCTGCAGGATCGGAGTGCCACCAGTGCAGAGCTTGCTCAGGAATGGCAGCAGGCAGGTGTGAGCGCATCTGCACGCAAAGTGAGGCCAAGACTTTTGGAAGATGGCCTGGTGTCAAAAAAGGGCAGCAAAGAAGCCACTTCTCTCCAAAAAAAAACATCAGGGACAGATTGATCTTCTGCAGAAAGTATAGTGAATGGACTGCTGAGGACTGGGGCAAAGTCATATTCTCCGATGAAGCCCCTTTCCGATTGTTTGGGGCATCTGGAAAAAGGCTTGTCCGGAGAAGAAAAGGTGAGCGCTACCATCAGTCCTGTGTCATGCCAACAGTAAAGCATCCTGACACCATTCATGTGTGGGGTTACTTCTCATCCAAGGGAGTGGGTCACTCACAATTCTGGCCAAAAACACAGCCATGAATAAAGAATGGTACCAAAACACCCTCCAACAGCAACTTCTTCCAACAATCCAACAACAGTTTGGTGAAGAACAATGCATTTTCCAGCATGATGGAGCACAGTGCCATAAGGCAAAAGTGATAACTAAGTGGCTCGGGGACCAGAATGTTGAAATTTTGGGTCCATGGCCTGGAAACTCCCCAGATTTTAATCCCATTGAGAACTTGTGGTCAATCCTCAAGAGGCGGGTGGACAAACAAAAACCCACTAATTCTGACAAACTCCAAGAAGTGATTATGAAAGAATGGGTTGCTATCAGTCAGGATTTGGCCCAGAAGTTGATTGAGAGCATGCCCAGTCGAATTGCAGAGGTCCTGAAAAAGAAGGGCCAACACTGCAAATACTGACTCTTTGCATAAATGTCATGTAATTGTCGATAAAAGCCTTTGAAACATATGAAGTGCTTGTAATTATATTTCAGTACATCACAGAAACAACTGAAACAAAGATCTAAAAGCAGTTTAGCAGCAAACTTTTTGAAAACTAACATTTATGTAATTCTTAAAACTTTTGGCCACGACTGTAAGTCTATTCAGATAACAGAGTTTTCAATTTTGGAAGAGTTATTTTTTGTTAATTCGTTCATTGCATTTATTCAGTGATCAAATTATTAAATAGTTTTTAAGGGATTCATTAACTGTCATACAAAGCGTTGGTGCCAATAGCCTCATGGGCAGTGTGCCAGCATATAGTGCCATTGCACTTCAGGTGTCCCAAGTTTGAGTCCTGGTTTGTGGACCTTTACCAATACCCCCCCCCCCCACCCCAATTTGTGTCCTATAAAATACTGTCATATCCTAATAAAAAAGGCAAAAACACCAAAAGGAGATCTTTACAAAAAACTTTCATATAAAGTACCACATGCTTCAGATTCAGTATGGAAGAAAACAACACAATGTGTGATATAAGAAAGTGGTGTGCACTCAAAACAGTGATCCCAAGAAGTTGTAACTGATGCTCAGTGTTGGGGTAGTGCATTACAAGTAACGTGATTTATATAATCAGATTTTTTTTTTTAAGTAGACTAACTATTAAAGAAGGCATTACTTTTTAATTTAGAAGGAAATATCTGAGCTACTTTTTCAAAAAGTAACGCCAATTACTTTGTTTCCCATATCCTGATTGACAGCTCATGTGTTGCCATGTTGAAAGGAAACTGGGAGTAAGGCTACGTTCACACTGCAGGGCTTAATGCTCAATTTTTTGAAAAAATTTGATTTTTTTGCAAGGCCGTTCACATTTCCAATTAAATGCGACCTTTTGTGATCTCCTGTGTGAACGTGAAATGACCCAGAAGTGATCCGCATGCGCAAAAGAGTACTCAACGGCCAACGACGTCACTCATGGTTTGCGGAAGTAGCTAAACATGGATGTCATAACAACAGTGTAGTCAACAGCGGAGCTCGTTTAGCAATATTAAAGTTATTTAAGCAGCATCGTTCGCCATGGTTGTTGTTTATCTTCTCATTCCCGCCTACTTCAACGCAGAATTATGACGTTTGTAGCGTATCAGTGACGTACGGGTCGGATAAATGTGACCTGGCCGTTCAGACGGAGGTCGCATTTCAAAAGATCGGATACGTATCGGATTTAGGACCACATACCCAAGTGGCCTGGGTCGCATTTGAAAAGATCGGATCTGTGTCGTTCAGACTGTCATGAAAAGATCAGATACAGGTCGCATAGGGGCAAAAAAATCAGAATTGGGTCGTTTCAGCCTGCAGTGTGAACGTAGCCTAAGAGAGGCATTGTTTGTGCTGTGTGAACTTAATGCTTACTGTAATTCTAGATATAATATGAACATGTATTTACTCATTTCACATTTCCTTCAGCCTGAGGCAGATTTATTTCACTCTTGTTAACTCAAAGTAAAAATAAAATAATTCGTTACTTTTTTAGAGAGTAATGCAATACTGTAAGGCTTTACTTTTAAAAGTAACTTTCCCCAACAGTTCTGATGCTTCTCAACTTAAAACTTAACAAAAGCATGAGGTGTTAAAATTGTACAATACTGTATTTGAGAAGGAGAACTACAGTTACAGTTATCGTGGCTTAGGCCGCTTTGGATCAGTGGATCACTCCCTCAGGACATCCACTGTCTGCCTCTGGCTTTGTTGTGTCACTTCTGCTTCCCACTCCGAGGGTAATTTCCTGATAATCACTGAAAAAAGAGTGTGCTATTTTCACTGGAGGAAGGGCAGAAAGGGGCCTATTTGTCAGGCTTTCACTGCATCCTGATGGGGATAGGGATGTGGATGGTGACTGAGTCTGGGGGGAGATCTACAGTATGTCTGAGAGCCAACACAAGAAATTATCTAATTTTTGAATATAAGCAAAAACAGCTAATTTTATTTTGTTTTTGAGTTTTACAAGATAAACTTTGTCTAGGAGACTAACAGAATGAGACAGATTGGAATAGAAAGATCACCCATTTAGTGCACACGTGTAATTGGGTACGGCAGGCAAGATAAGTTTGTTTTAATCACAGCTAATTAGCTTTTGCAACCAAGTGTCTATTTAGAGCTGTGGTAAGGTCGGTGGCTCTGTAGTGTCTTGTTGCATGGAGAGACCAGGAATGTGAACGAAGAGAAAACGGCATGCTGCTGGCCGCCATTCTTGGGTTACTATAACTCAAACAGATGATGATCTGACACTGCTGACCACACTAGGCATAGCTCGACTCACCCCACCCAGAGAGACTCATCATCACACAGACAGCGGCTTTGGATGATTTGACCCCAGTAACCTTTATTTAGATACAAACAAATAAACTTGACTTAAACTGGGATAAATCATGTGAAACCTGTCAAAAAGCATATGTGGGTCATATTTCACATACCCCCCCAAAAAATTATATTAGATTATATTTATTGTATGATGAAGTTATGTAGTATTTCTATGTCTATGCATGTTGTGGTAATTCTTGCATTCTTTATTACTATAATGAAAATCTACACTGTAAAAATAAAATAAAACAATAAGTAAAAATAGGGTACTTTAGGGATTTACAATTAAGGAATTTTCTGTATTTAAGTTTTTTACCTGTATTTAGAATTTTGAATTGTGTCTTACGGTTAATGTAAATGTCCATAAATGTAATAATTAAATTAAAATAAATACTGTTTATTTATTTATTTAATTTATGGACATTACCTTTTTTTTTTTTTACAGTGTATAGGGAAGAAATTTGCTTAATTTTTCTGTATTGTTTTCTGTCTTTGTTTTGATTTTGGAGTGTGATGTGATCTGTACATGTTTTCATGAGATTGACAAACCCAGGAATATTTTATTGATTCTGTTTATTGCATAAATCAGACCTTAATTTATTCTCAGTTTCTCCTTATGTCTATGTCTATTAAAGGCGTTGTGATGTTTTTTCTTTCCTACACACACACATACGCTAACTATCTCTGTCCCTACGCTGGTCAATTACAGAGGCTGCCATCTAAATATTTGGGGGAAGAAAGATACACAGGCCTCCGAGAACCACCTCCACATTTCTTCTCTCTTTACACGCAATGGACTAAAAACTCTACACTGATCCCATATCAGTTTTTGGATCGAAACTCTTGTCTGTTCTGACAGGGACTCTTGTCTGTTTGGATTGACTTTGCATATGAATGGATAACATGAAGCAACATGAAGAGACGATAGGAGTTTGCGTTTCTTACAAAGCACAGGTAGATATTCATCCGTAAATGTGAATCATGCTTTATGTATATCCAGACAAATTTGAGAGTGCTGAACATCATAAATCAAAGACCCCCTCACTTAGGAAGATCTGTGTGGGAGATTAAGCCACAGAGTTCTTCAAAGCAGATTGTTGCCTTTTTCCCTCCTGGGTGATCTTGGGATCATAATGGCTATGATTTGAGTGATGTAACATAATAAATGTCTGCTTGGGATTATGATCTTTAGTCTTTCGTGGCATGATGTGGCCATTGATTTTGATATTGGGAGCCATTAGTTCTTCCCAGATGGGTATGAAGTTTGGGTTTGAGGTTTTTCCTGCGGGAATAAACAGAAAAGGGTACAGCTGGATTTTGAAGCATAGGAGATGGTTTGTTGGTGGCCTACAAGCTCTAACCACTTTGACCAAGATGGTCTTCCAGGTTAACTTCAGTCCCAGTGATTAGCACTTGAGCTGATCAACCATCTAGACCAGCTAATGGTGCTTGTGTTATAAAATCACGAAGTCACATGACATGCAAGAACCAATGAGGTTTGATGTTACTGCTGTGCATTTGTTTTTGATTTGGACTCTATGGTTGCTTCTCCTAAAAATTATCCATAATGGCTGCCAAATCATCGAGTGTCATCAAAGGCTGAATTTGAAGGATCCATGGAAAGTCGTTTTTGTTTTGCATCTTTCATATTTTAAAGGATGTTAAAAGTGTATTCATTATGTCCTCCAGTCATCCACAGTCCTTTGTTCACAATTCAGTTCAAGAAAGTTGGCGGTAGATATCTAGTGTTTAATGCTAAAGAGGACTTTAGGCTAGAAGCTTTAGAAAAACTGTTCTAGGAAGGCTGCAGCTTTCCGTTTGAGAAGCACACTATATACAAGTTGATCAATTATTTATTTTGGTATGAGAGTGAATAAACACTTACATATCAATCTGGGTTGTGTTTCCCAAAAGCAAATATGGTCACAAGTTTCGTCATTACCAATAGAGTTCAGTGGATCTTATGACCATAGTTAGCTAATGATGCTTTTAGGAAAAACACTGGAGTATGGATTATTTTATGCTGCCTTTATGTCCCTTTTTAAACTTCTGGTGCCTACTAACATGCATTTTAGTGACAGAAAGAACATAAGATAGTTCGCAAAGGCATGAGGGTGAGTAAATGATGACAGAGTTCTCATTTATTGTTTGTTGAATGGCCAGTCAGTTCAGTCAAAAATAATGTTGCCATCAGAAGTTCCCAGGGAACAAAAGACTACCTCTCAGTCATGTGTGTCAGCTGATTTTATATACCACCCATGTAGCTGCCCAGGGCTGGAGGGTGCGACGGGAATGGCAGCACGCTCATTAGAGTTTGACTTTGCCCGGCCCATAGGGACAAATGCATCTACACAGATTTATCATCATGCATAATCTGATAACAGCACTATACTGCCCAACAGCAGCCGCCACTGACCACAGAACTTGAAAACAGAGAATTAGAAACTGGACATGTTGTGCCATTACGCTTTTCCAGTAAGGCCACAAAGCTCCTGGAACCCATTCGGGTAATTAACTTGGAAGGTTTGTCAACGTTTCTTGAGACAGTAGAACTTCAAGAGTGGGCAAAATAGAGTATGAACTTACTGAACTGCTTAATCACAGTGTGGTCAATGGCCTGCTATCCCCACCCCACTTTGGAACCTGCAACCCCTTTGATGGATGCCGGACAGGGTCCCTAATTATACCTAATGTGGTGTAATAGTCCCAAGAGGAGGACTGTCTTGCTTCAGTCAGGCTGCCGAACAAGTAAGATGGGGAAAAGTGGGTGGTGCACAGGGTGTGTGGTGGGTCCCATGTACATGACCATCAAGGCAGCAATTAAGATGCTGATATGCACATTAACGAGTCTGGCTTCCACCGGCAGAATGAAAACAAAGTGAGTGGTAGGGAAATAGCAGACATCCTTGTCTGTGTTCAGTCTCTTTTCTTCATTCTCTCTTTTCCATTATGTCATTCATCAGCAGTGTGTTCTAAGGCAAGGATCACTGTTTGTTAATATTCAGGGTTTGAACAAACCGCTAATAGTTCAAGTTTGAGGCATAACTTACACTGCAATGATTATGCTTATATGATACCTTAAATCATGCAGCTTGCTGAGGAGAGGTGTGCTATTATGTTTCTATGTGGTGTGCCTAATATTTTAATAATAAATATGAATTTAAGAGGCTAAATGGGGAGCCTCGAGGAGCCAGAATGAAATTTTGTCAGATTATGAAACACTAATGTGAAATAAAATGCATCCATCCATCATAAAAAGTGCCTCACACAACTCTGGCGGGTGAACAAAGGAAAACCAGTCTCCTCTTGGCTTATATCGAAATCCTCCGACATTCTTCTTTACAAATCCTAGTTTTGAACTTCTAATTCGTGACTGTTGTTTTGTATTGATCTCTCCCGTGTGCTTCTGCGTTCATCACTTCTAAACACGGTGCATGTGCAATGCCGACATCTTACGTGATCCTTCCGGAGCTGTTTCCGTGTATAACTGTTGGCACAAGCTAGATTAAAGTGATTATTACATTTTGAATATGAATATTTTTTTTTAAAAAATGCATCAATTCTCTACAGAACACCTTTGTTCACCCCCCGGAGCCGTGTGAGGCACTTTTTACTATTGATGGGTGTGCTTTATTTCACTGCTTTTGGATTAATGAACTGCAACACCCGCTGACTGCCAAATCAAAGAAAATCAAAGGCCATTTTTTATATAATTTTGACTGGATTCATATGAAATAAGAAGTCATATACACCTAGGATGGCTTGAAGGTGAATAATTCATAGGCTAATTTTCAATTTTGGGTGAACTAACCCTTTGAAATCTGCAGCATTCTATTTTTTTTTTTTTTTTTTTATATACAAATGTAATATTGCTAGATTTACAATGCTTGATTGTTAAATGTTTTTACTCAACATGATGGGTTGTTAAATTAAAGTCAGCTATTGTTTAATAATTATTATATTGCTGGATTAAAATGGGCTGGAATTAAAAATCACACCCATGATTACGAGAGGCAACAGCAATAATCAAAAGGTACTGTAAACATGTAATATTAAGCAAGAACCCCCATGGACAAAATATGTCAAATTGAATTTCTTTGGGTGAATACAGCATAGTTTACAATACTACATAAATTTAAACTAGTTTAACAAGCATTTTAGAAATAAAAATGTAACATTTAAAAGTATCTTTTTTAATTTAAGTGTATTCAACAGTTCTCTGTAATCACTTTCCACCGTAGTAATGCTAATTCTTGTGCCGGTGTGTTGCCAAAATCTGAGCTGGTGAAGGGCTGCTGTTCACCGGAGGAATTACGAACCTCAGACTGCTGCTTCGCATTTCACTCCTAGATGAAAGATGCAATGACTGACTCCAAATGCTGCCCATAAACAAACAGTATGGGATTAGAGAACATATTTAAACATCAAATGAAATTAAATTCAGTATCAAATTCTGAAGTACAAATTTCATCATGTGAAACGACCACTGCGGACACAGTTGATTGACATCTCGTCCTTATATGTTGCTTTGTATAAAATAATATAATTTACAGTAAAGATTTTATAAATTAAATAAAATGTATATAAACTACCCAGCACCTGGATAAAAAAATATTAAAAACAACCCAATAAAATGATCCAACAGGGTTCATAATAATTTTTATTATTATTATTATTATTACCCAAATGCTGGGTTCAAGAAAATGCTGGGTTTAAGATTCAAGATTTTATTTATGTATGTGACGAATAAAATGTTGAATGTTGAATCTTGAACCCAGCATTTGGGTAAAAAATAAAATAAAAAAATAACCCAGCCTTTTTTAGAGTGTGGAAAAATGCCATTACAGTCTGTTGAAAACGGTCTATAAAAAACATTACAAGAGAACAATATGTACCAAACTCAGCACCAACACTTCCCACTTCCATCAAATCCTTAGTTCACATCCTTGTACCATAACCTTTACTGGATCCCTATTCTAATCCCATATTTATTTCTAAATATTCCTCTTGACATACAAAACTCTTGGTTAATAGTGAGTATGTGTTCCTTAATCTAAAGTGTTGCCAAGTTATGAAGTCTTGCTCCTATGTATTAGTCAGAGTTACTTTACCCACATTCCTGCTCAGGTCATCCATGGGAGGCAGGTTGTTTCTCTGTTGTTGCCCTCAAACCCCCAACTGCATAGCAACACCTCTAGACAAACTATGTAGCATGGAGGTTGGAGTTTGCACGGACAAGCACCACACACATTTTTTTAAGAGTGAGAACTCACTCATTTTTCCAAATAAGTAAAAATCTAGTTCTTTCTGCATTCATATCACCAGCCAGTTCTACTGTTGCCCAGTAATTCCTTTCACTCTCTATGGCACATTTTTACTGAAGATCTAGAAATGTCTCTCTCTTTTTCTTTCTACTTACTGTCTCTCATCCACTCCTGCCACCCATGCTGACAGCTGCCCACTTGGCAGGTGCCTTGGCATGTGATAATTAGTGTAAAGGTGGTAGAGGGCAGCAAGAGGGGGGTAAAGTTTTGTACTAGAGAAGGAATAGAGGGTATGCTGTGTCCAGCTGGCTGTTCTTAGCATTACAGGCTTGGCTTTGTGAGGTCTGACAGCTGCATTGAAACTGTGTGCGTGCGTGTGTGTGTGTGTGTGTGTGTGTGTGTGGAATAGATTTGTTGTATTAGTCAGTTTGTTACAATGCAGTTTGTATTAGTCCACTATAAAGTGTAACAGTTTGATAAACATCACTGTTGAACTGGCCTAATTAAGTGTAAAATTCAAATATTGATTAACTTCTCCATACAGCTTCCGGTATGATAAAACACCCCACCCATCATCTAAATATGGGTATAATGAAAGACATCAAAGAAGAAGATTGTGATAGATTCTTTGATGTGTATATCATTCATTTTTAAGACCTCAATCTATTTTCATAGAGCAATCTAGTTATGATGGTAAAAGGAAATGTGTCATAAAGTTGAGGCAATAAAATCCTAAATGAAGATAATAAGCGCAGTGGCATTTCCATGTACTCCACTGAATGAACGAGTTGAATGGACTTTCTTCTGAGGTTTCTGATTGAGTAGCTGTCTAAACTGAAGTATCTTTATTGGCTGGATGCTGCAGCCATAAAGCAAATTGTTATCTTAGTCAGAGAATGAGGACAATTGAAAGACAATCAGTGAACAACTAAGAAGTCATAGAAACAACTTTTTTGTCAAGAGTATCTTGTTTAGATTTCAGTCATTATCAATATCGATTTGAACTTGTTAGACTTTCTAGACCAGTGATTCCCAATCCTGGTCCTGGAGAACCCCCAACATTGCACGCTTTTGGTGTCTCTCTTATCTGACACACACATTTAAGGTCTTGGAGTCTTCACTAATAAATTGATGCGTTGAATCAGGTGTGTTTGAATAGGGAGACATCTAAAATGTGCAGTGTTGGGGGTTTTCCAGGATCAGGATTGGGAACTACTATTCTAGACTATTATGGGCCTTTTCTGTGTACATCTGTGTACAAAAGCATCATTAGCTGTTTAGAGTCATTCAGTCCATAATTTAAAGTTAATATCTTTATATCTGAGCCCTGTGTTAAGACTGGACATCCATCCAGATTGTTTCTTGTCCAAGATTCTGGACAGGCTGTGACCCTGCATAGGACAAGCCATTTGGAAAATGAACAGAGGTATCTTCATATACATCTATATATTTTCCTCATTTCCTGCTGGGATAATTGTTCGAGAAAAACGTGATTGCTTGCAGACTCTCGTATAGTTTTGCTAGCGCATATTGTTCGACACACATATTACCAACACTTTAGAGATGAAAATAAGGGTAGTTTGCTAACCTGGACCTGTTTCCCCTTTTTCCATTTAAAATATGACCTCTTGCCCTACACACTCTCCCAAGCCAGAACAGGGGGCTGATTTGGGAGACCTGACTGTCAATCTTTTTAGCTTTTTCCTAAGCGGACTTCAATCAAACCTCCTTTGAACCCCCTCCTCAATGGCCACAGTGCCAGCTGATTACCTTCCTTTAGCTATGTAAATCACTCCCACAAGCTCAACGCCACCACAATGGTTCTTTTTAGTGTGGTAGCTCCCTGGCCTGCAAAAGGGATTATGACTGTTTAAAAAAGCCAGTCATTTCAAATCAGCCCCATTATATAGCGCTTTACGTAGCATTGCCGTTTGTTTGTTCCTGTCTGGAGGCCATTTTAGCCCTCTTTGTAAGACTCAGTGAAAACATCTGTTTGGCATCCATAAACACTTTTTACAGAATCATAACATGATAAAAAATGATTTTCAGTCCATTACATTGTCCCTTGTGGAACCACATGCATGGTTTACTGGCTGATCATTGGAGGAGTTCAGTGCTAAAATGCACTGAATGTACAATACTTTGAGCATTGCTGCAAAACAACATTTACTGGTGTTGATTTTATTACCATCATTATCAAAAGTAAATAGTGGAGTTATAGCTGATAGGAAAGGTGGTTTAAGTGCTAATGCTAATATATCACTTCATTGCTTTTTTCTGTGTTTTTGGAAGATTGCCAATATAATTACTTGTTTTTACTATTATAAAGCATCATGATGGTACATAGCATGGCGGTACTTGAAAACGGCAACATGCATTTAAAATTAACTTAAGCCAAACCATAGCATAGTATTGCTAACTAATATGAAAATGTTTGGAACAATACTACAAAAAAAGGTCAATAGGGATCATAGGTCACACAGTGGCTGCGGAGAACAACCCTTGTCAGAGCCATGTGGCCATGTTTGAACAGTGTTAACATGCAATGGAAAACGTGAGTCAGCAATATTTAAGTCCCTTTAGACTTCAGCTTACAAAAGTAAACTATGGTGTTTGTTAAAATTTTTTATTTCTTTGGATGTATAAAATGTAAAATTGAACCTGTATTTAAAAATAGAAAGACTATGTAAGGGAATGCTGAATAACATAGTTACATCTGTCTCTAGAAATAAAATGTTGCCACTTCTGTGGCAAAAAATAAAATAAAAAGGACATAATTCCCATAGTCTCTAATTTACAAGGTCCTCACATAAGATAAGTGAATTTAATACCAAGAAAGTGTAGAGCTCATGGAGTCTCTAGATTATACAGTGAAGTATTTTAAGCAAAAAAAAAATTAACTTGCTCAACAAAAAAGATCTGTCCAGCTTCCAATGCTCTTCCACTCTCTTTCTCTCTCTCTCTCTCTCTCTCTCTCTCTCAAACACACACACACTCACACACACACACACACACACACACACACACAGAGACTCTCACACACTTCTAAACACAAAGCCATCAGCCGCCCAGAAAGAAGTGGGATCCTTAATCAGTAAACGAGCTTGATCCTTGACTATGCAATGACCAATTCAAAGCAACACAGGCACAACCCTGCCAGCCAACACTGGTTTCTAAATAATCAGGAGAACGGGCCTCACACTTTGGCGCGCTCCAAGACAAAGGGGGAAGGGGTGCGAGGCCCATGTGAGACAGCAAGGCAGCAGCGGCAGCGTGGCTCATCATTAATGAGCGTTCCCTGATTGAAAGCTCCAATTGTGGCCCATGCCTCGGCATGCTCCTCTGGCCGTACATTCATCGCCACTTCCTGGGGCCTTTGTGTGTTACTGAGTTAGAGAGAGAAAGGGGAGGGGGAAAGGGCCACCCGACCCGGAACATTGGCACGACACGGTGGGCCCCCACAGGAGCGGCTCTACCATCTGCCGCAGTAATTCAGCCGCCCGCATGCCAGAGCAGCCACGCGGCCCACTTATGCAACACTACTCACCATGGGCCTCTCCACACAAAGCCCAGAAACAAACACGGCAAGCCAGCCTGGAATTTCTCCTCACTGGCGCCCTTTTTTCTTTTCTGTAGCCCCTTTTGAACAGTTGTGTTTGCCCCCTGCTTTCATCAGCTCAACCCATGATGCCACTGTGGCATCAGAGCTGAGTCCTTCTGGCATCACAGAGCCTCACCTCTTTTCCCGCAATGCAGAAGGCCTCTTATTCAAACACGACTTGAAGCGCAAGTAGTTGGCAAGTCACAAAGTGTCCAAGAATACCAAGTCAGAAATGCTGCTCATTTCTTCCTCATTCAGCTTTCCTGGTCCTTCCGACTTGTATTTCACTATCTTCATCACCGTTCCATACAGATATCTCACAGAGTATTAACACTAGAGGAAAAAGATACATTAGCCCCGTTTCCACTGTCGGGCCAAAAGCGGGCGTGCTACTGCATGCCAGGGCCAGTCGCGTTTCCACTGTCACTTCCAGGGTTTGATCGTGCCTCATCAGTGCTTCCTCTGGGGGCAATGGCCCGGGTTCTTTGGCCCAACGAAAACCTTGGGCCAAAGCGGGCCAGCTGGGACTAGAGGAGTGGTTATGAACAAAGGCAGAGTTTCTCCGCGTCTGGAGAGTGTCACCATTTCAGATCATTTCAGAAAGCTAACAGCTATAACACCAGCATTAAAAACCTTTTAAAATAAGTTAAGCTCAAAACTCACTTTCAGTCAGCAGTGAGTGTTTGAAATAACTTGATCCGATGTCGATTATAATCCCCATACAAGGCAGAAATATTTATTACAGATCCAAAAGTCTATTCACGCTAGGCATTAACATTACCACAGTAAACATGGTAAATATGACCGCTGGAGAAATCAGACGTCAGCTTCTTATTCTCTATCACAATCGTGTATTTATTTAGTATCATATTTTATCTGTCATAAGTCTCGTCTCGTTTAGTTTTTGTTCGGGAGCTTTTATAAAAATATAGAAATTATCATTCTTTCTAATTGTTTTGTACATAGGCTATTGTGATTTCAAATAAACATAAACAGACTCGACTGAATAGCAGACTATGTTCATAATGCTTTATTTCTGTGTGACTAATTTTAAATCCTGATAAATTAATTCATTATGATGCATCACCTTATTATAGTAAAACATCATGCTTTTGGATTTAAATATTTACTGTAACAAAGCATGCAAACAAACGACCGCTTTTATCATGTTCGCTTTGTGATCGCGCTAGTTCCAGTGACTTATTTCTCATTAGTTTTCTGATAACTTCTCTTTGTTGGTGAAATGATGGGGTTGCATTACGTTGTTCCTGAGAGGAGTGTAAAGTGCAGGTTTTAGTGAAGCGCAGCGGAGCTTCTGGCCCAACATTGGAAACACAGAGCTATTTTGGCCTCTGTACTAGAGACCTGAGGCTATTAGCCCCGCCCGGCCCGTTTTAAGACCTGGCTCGCACTGGCCCGACAGCGGAAAAGCAGCTAGTGTTGAACTTAAAGAGTTACTGGGCACAGTAAGAGCACTTCCATAGTTAGAGTTTCAGTTGTTCAGCAACACAATTTTGGATCTCCAATTTAATATGTTCATTTCTAATCATAATGCCCAGAAAGTGAGCTGGCCCTGAGCTGGTCACAAGCTGGTCTTAAGCAACTAGCTCCTGCTTAACCAGCTAAAAATGGATCATGACCAATTAAGGACCAGCTTAAATCAACTCAAACGAGCTGCCATGCTTTAAAACACACCAAATCAGCATATGCTGTTTTTTGTTTTTCTCAGCGGGGTAGTACCCTTAAATAACAGGCAATGGCTATGTTCACACAACAGCAGAATGGGGTTGTCTGTTTCCTTTTTTAGAGTGCCAAATGTGTTGTGTTTGCATCATTTTATGTTATAAAAATTCTATAACCCCAAATTGTCAAAACTCACAACCACATTTTTGGTAAACATGGACAAATTTGACTGTTGTGTCATAGAGTGGACTACATTGCACACATGCTTGTCTTGTTTGTGTTGATTTTTTTTTTATGTTCTAGTAAATCCATTATGGAGATATGAGCTGTGAGTCATTTGAAGGTTTTAGATGAAGTCTCAGTCCCCCGTTGGTTTTGTGGTTTGTGTGCGGCCCAAATGCTACGCTTTCCACTTCTAAATAAAAAGCATTCAAAGATGCTTTTGGTTAATTAAAGTCTGATGGATGAACTTGTAGTGCATTGGACTCATGGTTGTTTCAATGTGATAAGACTGCCATGGACATCACAATTCTTCATATTTGCTTAAGTAACTGTTTAGCTGCTCCTAGTTATTGTATAAAAAAGACAGTTTGAGAATCACCTTTATGAAGACTGACATTGTAAGCACAGCCAAAAGGGCCCAACTTACTTAAATTTACCATACATTTTGACATGCATTGCTAATTGAAGAGAGCTTAAAAAATATTTGTGTGGTCTAGTAGCATGACACCAATGGCTTTTGATCTCTCCAGACCCTCAGTGGCTTCTGGTCTTATTGCTGCTGTGCAGACATCTTGCAGGGGTCAGATGGGGCAGCTATACTCTTGATCTTGATTCCTTTTGCTAGTGTTAGGAAAAGTTCAGTTTTGGTACCTGGTCCTATGAATTTGGAGGCATAAAGAGAACCACATGTCCTACACAGCTTTTACCACTCTGCTGGTCTGGGGTTATATGGCAGAAAATGGGCACAAAATGCACTCTTCAAGTTTTGGTTTGTGCATTTATGGACCTGCAGTCATGTTTGGCACTGTAGTTCATATGCCATATGTCTTTCTATAGCAGCGGTGATTAGTGCAGCTAATATTATGAGCAAACCTTTAGGAGCAAGAGAAGGCTAATGCCAAAGAGCTCCCAGCAGGGTTCTCCCAGTACCCTATGGGTGTCCGTCTGCATCTGGATGACATTACTACCTCCCTGGTGCTGATTAGACAGATGATGAGGAGGTTGGGCTAACCTAAACATGCCTCCATTGCAAAATCACTCATTCATATTAATTAATCTCCCATTTGTCGCTGTGCTTGGTTGGTGGAAGGGAAGAACAAATGGTATGGTGGTAGTGTTTGGCGTATATGTACATAATAGTTAGTGACCACTTTAACGATTCAACTCCCACACTTAAGTTAATATAGGTTACTGATTCACTAGTTTGTATTGCCGTCATTTACTTATCACAGTGGTCAAAACAAAGAATAAAAGTGAAAGTGAGTCAGGTGATTTCTTGGAAATGGCACTTTTAGTTTAGGACAGAAGGGCAGGAGTCTGAGAGATTGGAATACTTGCCAATTTGATGAAATCTTGAGCTTGTTACCCTTCAAAAAGGTATGCAGACAAGGCAGTCATCTTTAGGTCTTCTCATTACCTCAGTGTTTCCACCGTGATCTCATGAGGATTCGTATATATATTTTACATAAAATGTGGTTCTACAAAATGTAAACTTACCTTTTCACAGGCCCTAAAAACGGATGTATTTTCACCATTTTAACGTACAATACTGATGTATTGATGACACCTAAAACTATGCAATATGTAAACTTTACAGACTTACAAATGAATCCTTATGAATATTGAAATCGCAGAATTAACTTTTTATTATATTCATTTATTATATTATGTTTTCAATTATTAAATGAAGCTTACTTAATACAAAATCATAACATTTCCTTCAAAAAAATACATAATGCTAAACAAGACTAAACTTTAAACCCTTAAAATGAATAACATTTCTGCAATTGTTTAACCATTACTTATCATGTAATATTTACTTAATATTTACTACAAAAGGCATTTTATCCGACATGCTGTGACTGTCAATGGAACCGTAAAATACACCAAAAATGCAACAAAATTACAAAAGGATCAATTTTATTTATGTGCAGTAATCCAAATCTTCAGAATCCATATGACTGTGCGGAAAGGGAACCAACCTCAAGCCTTTATTTAGCGATCTCCATCCTGAGGAGCGACTGTAAGCAGCTATACCCGCACTGACATGCTGGTTACAAATTTTAAAATTGTTGCTTCCAATAGCTTTACAACAGCTTTACAGCAGAAAAATTTAACATTCATAGGCTCTTGCCTGCTTCGTCACAGACTGTGACATGCCGTGTTTCTGGAGAGCTGTGTTTGAATGAGAAATGCGCACCTTAATAAAGTAGATAAGGATAATAATTTATATTTTCAGTGATTAACAACTTAATTGTTAATCATGTAGCTGTGGCCTAATGGTTAGAGAGCTGGACTAGTTACCATAAAGTTGCTGGTTTGAGTCTCGGTGCTGGCAGGAGTTGTGGGGGAGGGAGTGAATGAACAACGCACTCTTCCACCCTCAATACCCATGGCTGAAGTGCCCTAGAGCAAGGCACTGAACCCCCGGGTGCTGATATAACTGCCCACTGCTCCGGGTGTGTGTTCACTTCTCACTGCTGTGTGTGTGTGTGCACTTGGATGGGTTAAATACAGAGCACCAATTCTGAGTATGGGCTACCATACTTGGCAAATGTCACTACTTTAAATTCTGCTCTGCACATCACACAAATCTACTGTATTCCATATTTTGGTACTGCTTTTGATGGCTTTGCAATAAATAAATTGGTAACACTTTAGAATACTGTTTCTTACTTACTACATAACTAATAAGGGATTATTGAAGAACTAACAGGTAATTTTTCATTAACACTTTATTCACTACTGTTAACTACTAAGGAAGATATGTTAATTAATCAGTATGTAATACAATTTTATGATTATGTTAAGTAACAGTTAGCTAATCAATAACTAATGAATTCTGTCATACCTCCTGAAGAACTACTATTAATTATCTATTAGTTAGGGTTCAAGAAAAATAACTATGAAGTAACTACTAATGAACAGCTATACACAATTTCATTGAATTGTGATCCTTTCATATAAAAGTTATTAGCAGTTGTAATAGTATAAAAATGCAATATTAATAAATGCAATACATTTTACAGAGGTTTTGTCTGTGTAGTGAATGGTATTGTGAGTGTGTTTTGTAAGAAATCAGCTTCCAGGAACCCTACCACGACTGTGCCTTGCGATAATTATAGTTTAATAGTTTTTATATTTTATATACACTACTGTATGTGTGCCTCCTCAGCATATACCACATTACCATTAATTCAATTTCTGTATGTAAGGCAAAGCCTGAGGAAAAGTGAAAATACATGAAAACCAATTAGTAATTAATAAAGAATTATCAAATAATTCTGCGGGACTTATTTTGAACCTGAAACATTAGGCCTATTCTAAAGTGAAAATATTGGGAACCCATTAGTAATTAATAAAGAATTATTAGATAATTCCTCAAGAATTACTTAGAACCTGAAACAGTATTCTAAAGTGAAAACATAGGGAACCCATTAGTAATTAATAAATAATTATCAAATAATTCTGCAGGACTTATTTCGAACCTGAAACAGCAGGCCTAATCTAATGTGAAATTAATAGTGAACACTTTAGTAATTAATAAAGAATTATCAGATAATTCATATTTTATTCAATTTTAACATGCATACTGCCCACATTTAAACTAATTTAACAAACATTTTATAATCAAAAGTTAAACATTTAGAAGCAAACAAAATGCATATTTCATTTCCATTATAGCCTAATAAGTGGACTTTAACAAAGTTGCTACCCTAGTAGTACTTTGTACTTGACCTTTTACTCAAGTAATTTTGAAAATGAACAGGCCTACTTATAATTTTACTGGAGTAATATTTTATTGGGGTATCTGTACTTTTACACTTGATTTGAGGGCCACAGCCTGATTATTATAGTGATTATTTGCGTATAACTGTTCATTATTAGTTACTTCATAGTTATTTTTCTTGAACCCTAACTAGTAGATAACTAAGAGTAGTTCTTCAGTAGGTATGACAGAATTCATTAGTTATTGATTAGCTAACTGTTACTTTATAAAATCATAAAATTATATTACATACCGATTAGTTAACACATCTTCCTTAGTAGTTAACAGCAGTGAGTTAAGTGTTAATGAATAATCACCTGTTAGTTCTTCAATAATTCCTTATTAGTTATGTAGTAAGTAAGAAACAGTATTCTAAAGTGTTACAAATAAATTATTGTGATTGATGATCTTTCATGTTTTTCTACAAACTGTACATATTTTTTAAGAAATAGTTATGGTTACATTTAGAGGTAGGAGTGGGATTAGCAAATATATTTTACATTTCTTTTTAATACTATGTTGTTACTAAAAAGGTCCTTTTAAAGTCTATTAAGTTTTATATCTTTTAATATTATATCTTTTAATATTTGCTATAAAATTGGTAGGTTTAGGTTTGGGGATAGGTTAAGGTGTCTAGAAATCTTAATTATCAATGCAATTCTAAAACGACATTGATACAAATATGTTAAACATATAAAAGATTTGTAAATATTTTACGCTTTTCAGCTAAAAAATGCATAGCAATTTTTAAGTTATAAACGTTGTAATACATCCAAATTCTAAGTTTCAGCATCAGTAAAAATGTACGTTTTGTGCTTGTAAAAGTTAGGTACTAATGCCTATGCATAAACATTGAGACCAGTGGTGTGTCATATTCTGCTGATAAGTCAACAGGAAGACCATTTTACCAAAAAGTTAAGTGTACTTGTTGAAATCAACATCGCAGGAGGAGATGGGAAAAGATGCATTCTGTAGGCAGGTGTGTCAAAAACCACTGCACGAGTAAAAGCATACTTTGCATGTCTTGTTTGAAGGATTAATGACCTTTTAAATGGGTGTATCTTGTGAAATTTGAGATGTCAAAATATGAAAAAATATAGTGTATTAATCATACGTGAGACAAATGCAAATGATGCAAACTTCACAAATCCAATTTTAACAGTGTTGAACTGTTGTGGTTCTGCTAATGAAAATCCTGTGATAGAATGTTATCTCAACCTTAACACAGAGTTGCTAACTGTATTGAGACTTTTTAAGGAACAGACACCTTAACTTTGTTCATTCCTTAAAGCAGCAACTACTGCACCTGCTTTTAAGAGAAAGGCATGTAGGAATTGTAGGTCAACGGTGCGATAAGAAGGCACACTCTTTCTCTTTCTTGCTTGACCTTTGTCAGTTCCTTGGCAGCATTGTGTAGCAGTGCATGGATAGAGAAGCACACCCTACTCTCTGTGCGGTTCTCTGATCCCTCCCAGCTCACTGGGAGCATGTTCACATGAGACCGTTCATACCAAAGTACACCTACGCAAGTCTCATCAACTCCCCTTTCATTTTCTTCTTCCACTTTGTGCATGTCTTCGTGTTTACATGTGGGTGTGTAAAGATAAAATTACATTAAACATTTAATGCTTAGCTTAATAAGTATCTAGACACATGTTTCATTGTTAAATGATGTGAAGATGTAACATAATATCATATGAAACAAAACAGCATATGCCCACACCTTGATAGAAGCCATAGCATATTTAGAAATTAGGTTGAACTGATGCACATGTATAGGCATCTGAAAACTTGACAGAATTGCATGTTTTGATTTGCCCTGACTATTAACAGCCCACATAGAGCTGAGCCCTTTCACCTTGGGTGGGAGAACCCAACTATAAAAATAAATAAAAATAAAATGAATAGTAAAAGCTTTATTTAAAGGTCCCATTTTTCGTTTTTTTGTTTTTAAGCTTTGATTGTGTCTACAGTGTGCAATATAACATGTTAAAAAAAAACACAGTATTTTTCACACAATTCACCTATCTGTATACCGCTGTTTTCACTGTCATAAAAACGGGCTGATGACCTCCTTGTTCTATGAAGTCCCTCCTTCAGAAATACGTAGCCAGTTCTGATTGTATCAGCGGTTCCTGTGTTGTGATTCGACAGCAGCTGAGCGCACGCTGCCCTCCTGGAAACGCGATTGGGCTAGTTTTGGACTAGTTTTGAGAAGCAAGTGGGCAGGATTTTTTTGAAAACTTGGCAATCCTGATCTGAACACATGTGCTGGAGATGTACTTCTAATCACAGGAGCGTTTTTACTGATGAGATGCGCATGAAAATCGCATTTGATTTTTTGCACAGCCCTACCATCCAGTTAACAAAGCTAAACAGCGTTGCCCTTTGTGTAATAAGTTACAGAAACTGTTAAACGCACCAACTTAAATAATAAAATACACTTACCGGTTGTGATCCATAAACAACACCTTCTCCAGACAAAGAGGGAACTGCTCCATCTTTCAAGAATAATCTTTATGCGAATCTGGCATTAAACTGATGGAGATTGAGGAAGCTATCCTCAGCAAAATAGTTTTACATGTGGATTATAATTTTCGGGAACCGAGTTAAACATAAATCATAACCATTGATCTCTAAGTACAGCGTCCCTGAGAAGGCCAAACAAAGGTGATTGGACTCCGAGATGAAAATAACAGCGTTTTGATGACATGGCGACAAACACACTCTACAAACGAAACTCTTCCTCTGTGGGGGCGCAACAAGAGAGCTTGACATTGCATTATATGCATTTTTACTGTAAAATTTATAGGATTTACTAAACAGTTTATGGTCTAAGTATTTTATGTTAGTTTATGATAATATTCAGCATTATATTCATTAAATTCTGTCTTTAATTACTCACTCTCATGTCTTTCAAAACATGTAAGACCTTCATCATCTTTGGAGCAAAAATTAAGATATTTTTTGATGAAATCCGAGAGCTTTTTGACCTTGCATTTATAGCAAAGCAACTGACACGTTCAAAGCCCAAAAAGGTATTAAGGACATCATTAAAATAGTCAATGTAACAACAGTGGCTCAACCTTAATTTCAAGCTACAAGAATACTTTTTGTGTGCAAAGAAAAAAAAAACTTGTATTCAACAATTTCTTCTTAACAGTGTCTCGAGGAACGACATGAGGGTGAGTCATTAATGAAAGAATTTCATGCTTGGGTGAACTATCCCTTTAAAGTATTATCTATGTTATCAGTTTTGTACATTTAGATATTTTGTGTTGAATTTTACATTAATTCATTTTTATTGCAACTGTTTTATTTTACTGTCATGTGTTGCCTTTATGGTGTTTTTTTTCACGTCAAGATAACCTTGTACACTATCTATATAGTTTATGTGGATTGTCCTTGGATTTCATTTCAGCTTTCTATTTAAAACCTACTGTATGTTATGATTTAACAGGTTTTTCCTTAAGTGTGCCTCTGCATTAGCCCGTGTTTCATTGTTTTCGGACATGTCACGGTATTAATAAAGGAAATCTAAATACCATGTCATATAAATATGGTCATACACCTTCTTTACAATGTGTCAAGTGCAATAGTATCACATCAAAGAACAATGGTACCTCTTTATTATAAGGCATGGCTATAGAGTAATATATACTCTATAGGGGGGGGCTGCACATGTGCCGATGCCCTAAAAGTTTCACACTCTCTGTAATGCCGTGTGACTGTTTGTATAGTCTCTAGACACTTCTTTGCCTGACAATTGGCAATCCTTTTCCCTGTGTTATGATCTACTGTCGGATGTGTGGACCAGACCAACAGGTTGGTTACAGAGTCTCTATGTGGGCCGCACAAAGGTGAAGAGCTCCCGGTTCTGCCACACTCTTATGAAGATGAGACGTGCTTTACGCCTGGATATGGGCCCTCACAGATGCAATGGTGCGAGACCACCGGCCCCTATCTGCCCATCCCACCTAGACTGCTGACAGGGAGGGGAAATGGAGAGTGCTGTCTCTGTCCGATGGTCACACACATTGAGTGTAACCAGAGCCAGGTGATGAGACACGGGCTATGGCGGCGCTCATAAGCCCCAGGATGCCAGTCTTGTATAATCCAGGCTTCTTCCACATTCCCAGCCTGATCTCAGTAGCTGACATTATACGCTTATTAAGTAAATTGCTGTGGTGATACTGGGATTTTACATTTACAATATAGGAAACCACATTCATAAATATTTGGTACTTTACATATGCAGCAGTACTATTTGATTGTAATTTTTTGTAGTTGCATTTTTGCAATTTTTTATTTGTTTATTATTATAATTATTAGTAGTAGTAGTAGTAGTATCATTATTATGTATATATGTTTTGTTTTTTATATTTTTTAATATAAAAACATTACAATATTTTATATTTTATATGACAGCCTTTCACTATTGCACATGGTTATTGCACAGTCTGGAGCCATGCAAAAAGTTCCTTCCTCCAAGCATATTTCACTATATTACATCTCTGAATCGATATGTAACTGAACAAAAAGTCATGTTTGTAAGTTACTCAAAGAAAGGCCTTAATTACTTGCATGTTTACATAATTTTTCATGTATTTACGAACTTGAGATGTTATTAGATTTTACAGAGAACATTATTAGACATATGAATGCATTTTTTACACATGTTTTACCTGAAACAATTAGTGCACATTTTAAATAGTTTTTCTCTGTTCCAAATGATTAGTAAAGTTTCTTCGCTGTAGCTGACTTTCAGTGTGCCCCCAACCAAAAGTAAGACCATACACACCCAAGACAACACATTCATGGTATTGAGCTTTTATGAAACAATGCATACTTTACTTGAGACCCACTGCAGAAAAAAAACACCTTTCCCTAGACACATGTGAATGGGTTCATGGAACCCAGAGGTATTTGAGTTTGACCTAGGATTGCTGATGCATGTTGACTCTGGGTTGGGTCAGCTCTAAAACACATTCATGTACAGAAGTCTGCTTAAACTGACCTTTGTGACTTTGTAAGCCTGAAGGATTTGTTTCGTTTTAGTGATTGTGTGACTGTGTATTTTGCTTTGTTCCAAAACCTTGTCAGTTGCCTTCAGATGTAGCATGCTAAGGCATAATAGGTACACTTCTGATATGAATGTTGTTCCAAAAAGTAAGCATTTAGATTGTTGGCTCTTAAGAAACTAAATTTGGTCAAATTCTAAGATAGCATGTCTCCTTCACAACAAAGACATTCCCAGAATGCACAACAACTACTACAATAATAATAATAATAATAATAATAATAATAATAATAATAATAATAACAATAATAATAATAATAATAATAATAATTCTGTGTAATTTCAATTGTATTGTTTTTGTTTGTCATCTGCAGACTTTCTGCATTTGCAGAGCATTCAAAATCAAACAATCAGCTGTGAACAACCGTTTTTGAAGTTGTGTTGTGTGTGTGTGTGTGTGTGTGTGTGTGTGTGTTGGCTTTATATGTGTGTAGCTGTGTTAATAAGGGCTAAATCATGTCATACCAAATTTCCAGAGTTTATAAAATGTTTGACTTATACTGTATGCATTCTTATGGTCCTGAATCATCCATATGAATGTTTATTTATATGGCTCAGTAGGGCTTAATCATCCTGTCATCCAACTTTACATGAATGCATTTCTTTGTGAAACTAAGTACACCTCAGCATTATTTTAAAAAAGTACTTAATACAGAAATAATATACTTTAGAAGAATATACTTAAGTGCAAGCTGAATGTAATGTAATATATGCTTAATTGCATGTGCCTAATTTTATGTCAATATATTAATAATACTGAGGCTGCAATTAAGTAAATTTAAGATATGTCAAATGTAAAAGTTCTATTGAATCACACACTAAAGTTAAAATGATAAGTCTTTTACATGTGTTTTACTTTGTTAGTCAATGCATCAAAAGCAACAAGATTAATAAATTAGGATAAATTAGGATGTACAATGTACTTTAAAGTAAAACTTTTAATCTGACATTGTTACATAGTGCACTTTTTTAAAGTGTGCTTAAGTGTGTTATGCTCTCTTTAAGTCCTTACACTTAGGTGGCCTTTTATTTCATTCAACATTTTATTATATGCAAGTACAGTTGAACAAAAATAACCATTTAAGATTTGAAGTACTCTACACGTGCAAACCTACTGCAATTATTCCACAAGGATTATAACATAAATGCAATACACAATCTTTACAAATCAAATGCCATATTTGCAGAAATAGACGGCATAGGTGACAACAATCATCAGCCAAACCTACTGTGACATGTGTAAACATCAGTCACAGTAGTTCAATTAAATGCTGTCAGAGAATTATCCTGGGAGGAAGTGTACTGACATACACATCTTGTCATAATCAGAGTGAAATTCTTAGGCTTGCTCTGTGTCTGCTCTGTAATGGCTTGAGAACGGGCCCATGCTTGAATGGCTGCCATTGTCAGGCCTTTGATGGAGGCGCTGAGATCTGGACCCAGATGAAGCGGCGGTTTGTGTGAAACAGGAAACAGAATCCTAACCTCCTGACCCCTGACCTTGGTTTGATGAACCTCTTACACATGTGGCAGGGTGGTAGGGGTCACCATGTCCCAGATAGCCCTCATCTGCCACAAATCTCCTCCACATTCCACACAAGGCCAACTTTAAACCTGCAGCATTCATTTCAAAGGGACTCTGAAAGAAAATAAGCACAATGCTTTGCAACACGGATGTTGCTTTTATTAGATCAGAATGAAAGAGCGTGGCTACACCTGACACTTAACTGATTATAAATTGCCTTTTTATTACCTATGCTAATAGTTGTCTTAGTAATTTGGTTTAGATATTCCATGAACAGATGTTAAGATAAAGGTTCAAAAGGTGCAGAAGTCTTTGTTGTCACATTTTTCTGACCATAAATGCAGGAAATGGGCTTGTTTAAAGGATTTAGCCCAAACCTAATTGTAATTTTGCATGATCTATTCTTCTCACGTGATTAACAATCTGTTGTTTTTAGAAGTGACATTTGCCTGCCTTGGTAAACTGTTATTATTCTCAAATTTCAGTAAATAACATTGTTTCTCACGCCCTAGTGCTACATTAAGTGCTAAGTGTAACATTTGATCACAAGTCTTGTAAAACTTCACTCCTTTGTTATTTATCAACATCAGCACATGCTCGCTGTCTGCTAAGCTAATGAGATAACAGCTCATAAGTGTGTTGTAACTTATATACAACACACTTATGACTTATATATCTTATATATATATAAGAAAATAAGAAACACAGAAATAAGATGCTGTTGAAGAACCTGTTTTGTATAATCATGGCTTTGTTCTTGAATCCTTATATATTTTTGAATGCTCCATTCTTGCTTATTAAGAATGGATTTCACTCAAATAAAATAAAAAAAATAAAAATAAATAAATAAATAAAATAAAAAATTAATAAATAAATAAATAAAAATAAAATAAAATAAAATAAATGAAAATGTATTAATAAATAAATGTAGTTGAATATGATGTAGAAAAATAATACAAATAACTATATATATATATATATATATATATATATCATTTTATTATACATATACACACACACACACACACAATAAAATGAACAAAAAATAAAAAAATAACAAATTACTCTAATTTAAATAATTGAAATAAAAAAATACAAATAATAAATACTATAATAATCTGAGTGATATTAATATATCTGTCTGTAACATAAAAATAGTTATGTAGATATGCAAGCTGTTTGTTTTTTTTTTAATTTTTTTATTTTTTTTTGTACAATAAACACATAAGCACGCAAGTTAATGCTTAGTTAAAATACTCCTTTAATGTCCTCCTGAGACACTAGGGCTGATGTTAGTATTTGTAAAAGCCCCAGTGTTGTTGTGTTGCCTGAGTGAAATGCAAGTGATGCGTGTCATAGTGTCTCGACACCTTCAGCACCTGGTTTGACACCTCTGGCACCTCAGGTCTACAACATTTTCACAATAGATTGCTCTCTGTGGGCTTTGCCGGAGACCTGTGAACGTCATTGAGTCGCTTCAGTCCCAAAGATGTTACATCCTCCATAAACCGGGCCCTTTTCATAAACATGCCCTACCTGACTGCGTCTGTCCCGATGCAATGCATTGTAAAAGCTGACCTTCCTTTTGTGCATGCTGTAAGTGCGTATGAGGAGCAGAGGGGTGAGAGATGGGGGACAACACTCGTGCGGTCGTGTGCGGGGAAGGATGAGGGTGGAGTCATGTTTACCCGCTCTATTGTCTGTCAGCCAGGAAGGAAGAGCATCCTAGACGGCTAAATGAGCGCGGGTCTAACTGTCCCCCAGTGCTGTGATCTCAGTGACTGAGCAGAGAGGACTGTGGGATAGGCAGGGCCAATAGTGCAAGTACCTCTGCTGCATTAAGGATATGGAAAGCCCCCTCCCCTCCCCGTTCTGCACGATTTCTACAGTCACCATCGCTGGAATAGTGCAGACTCCTATTGTATGCAAATAGCTAAAAGTAGAAGCTTCCTGAACATGACATTGAGATAGTGTGGCTGTTTTGGCAAATCCTGAAATAGCAGGGGGAAAGGAAGGAACGTGGAAGTGTGTGTTATTTGTTTACTGAAAGCACTTTAGCACTGGATTAAGCAAAACTGTAAACGTAGCACATGGAGGAGCGTTTGAACCTCTGTGATATCCTAACTGACTCTCTCAGCTTATCAAACCTCTGCCAGCTGCTCCACCTCTTTGGCACCAGAGTTTGACCCACACCAGCAGCTTTCTAAAGAAACCATTTGCAATTCGTACAGTTAGACTGGTTCCTGATAAACAAACAAAGGACCAGTTCAAGCAGTTGGGTGACATCATTATTTGAGAGCACAGTTATTTATCTTTACCTATTTGCCTTTCCACTGAGTACCTTGTCAATGGATTTTTTTTATTGCTCTTTTTATGACAGTGTATGTGGAGGACTATTTTAGGGCTCAAATGGGGGACTTCACTATTTTTAACTAAAATCTTTACCTCACAACGTTTTAGTAATTCTTCCTGAAATCAAAGATGTTACTTAAGCCACTTTCACACTGAGGTTCCAGATAATACACGGGTAATGTGTCCCGGCAATTGTTACCTGATCATTAGATTTTAGTTTATTCACACTGCCAGTGATTTCCCGGAATCTGTGCGTGCGTTCACACAACGTAATGACACGTGACATTAGGATGTGATGTGTAATGTATGAGTTGAAAACACTAGGCACGTTAACTTTCACTTAAACTGGCGAACAATCTCAGCATCAGCGCGGATAGTGAAGAGCTCCCTGATCTCTGCTTCATCACAGTTTGGACATATTTTTTCGTCGTGAACGTTGATCTGCCTTCAAAACACCCGGTAAAAGAGTCATCAGTACGACACACCCTTAACAGGATTGGTTCTGGCTTTTGTTCACACAGAGCTCATTCTGAGACTGAACCCGGCAATGTTACTAGGTCCCCAACCCGGGATCGATCAAGGAATCAATTCCGTAACGTGCAGTGTGAAAGGGGCTTAACTAAAATTAAAGATAGTTCACAGAAAAATAATTTATTCATCCTCAAGCTGGTCCAAATCTGTATGAATTTCTTTTTTCTGTTGATCATAGAAGACATTATTTTAAAGAATGTGGGTAACCAGACAGTTGCTGGTTCCCACTGACTTTCATAATAAGTTGGGGGGAAAATTACTATGAAAGTCAGTAGGGACCAGAAACTGTTTGGTTACCCACATTCTACAAAATATCTTCTGTTCTTCAAACCATACACTCAATATTGTCACTTAAATGACAGCTTGTAACTTGGGCTGGTAAGCGATTACATGATGAGGTGATTAATTAATCAAATTAATCACACATCAGATTTGTAGAAATCACTCCCAAAAGATAATTTAAAGTCATTGTTGTGTAAAGCATCAAACAGGCATTACAAAAAGTAGGTTCAGCAAGAAATATTTTGTTTGATAAAACTGATTACATATAGCCTACTCTTTTGGACCACGTGAGTAAATAAGGGCAGAATTGTCATTTTTGGTTGAGTGAACTATGACTTTAATAATTAATTTTCTTAATTTTATTATTATTACTATGAAAATATGAAATTATTTCTTGAATTAAATGATACTCTAAATATCAAAAAATTGTGCTTTTGCTAAACGCATATGCCAATGGTTCAACACACCAAATGGTTCACCAAATTCGCTCAAAACGTGGATTAAGAAATGAAATGCCGCTGTAGGTTGCTCAGGATAAACAGTTCTGCTTTGTCTTTATCTTCTGGTTGGCAAAATTGAGCAAAACAGATGACATTGTGTCTAAAATAACACAATATTAACTTTTTAATGAACTGTTCTATAAGATGAGTATCACATTTGCACTAGTGTGATATTGCACTTAGCCTACTTTTCGTGTGATATTTCGTAACTATGTGATGTAAATATGAGAAACAAAATTTTAGAGATATTTTCTAGGCTCCATCACGTAGTAAGTTCTTGCCCTGCCTCATATTAGCTATCAATCGACAGTTTGAAATGGCAGATGATCCACATAAGTTTGGAGCGGGGCAAGTGCGTTAAATGCGTTAATAATTTTAACGCGTTATTTTTCTCCATAATTAATTAATCCAATTAAATTACCAGTCCTACTAATAACATTTGTAAAATGTTAAACTCACATTTCACAATCAGTTATTTTTCATGTTAGACAACCGAATCATATCTTCAGCGATTGTTTTTGAGAACTGTTTACTCTCACATATAACACAACTGAACATTATTCAAATGTCCTCCTGGCATGTGGCCAAATATCAGACTGTTCAGGTTTTTTTTTTTACTTTTCATTTGCATCAGCTGATTATATTTTCATTAATACTTTTTGATAATTGCTTACTCTTGCTTTGAACAAAGCAACCAATATTTTTAACGGGATCAATGGAATTTTGCCATTTTAACAACTTCAACTCAAAGTTTTGAAAGTGGCAATTGAAGGTAACTTTTATTTTACTATTTCTTTTTTTATCATGCAGCTACACATTCCAGAGAGCTGACAACACGCTAGCTACGTGCTACCTTAATAAACAAATGATGCAACCAAATTATGTACAGTCAGTTAAATAAACCAATAGTTACTAAAGCCCAATAGCCTTTTGAGAGGCCCAGACTCTTTGGGAACTACTAGAGCATGTCAAAGATAGTTTGCAGCAGCAATGCTGTGTCAGTCAACAGCTACGTTCAGATTCTTTTAAAAACTACCTGTTCTTATCTTGTTGTATGTCAACTGTTTTGATGCACCCTTTGTTAAATAAGGATGTTGAAAAACTAAAGGTTAAAAATGTAGCTTTAACAAAAGAACCAGACTTTCACTGTTAGGCTTGATAACAAGAAAAGTACATTGCGCACAAGTGATACACCAAATTAAGTTGAATTATTATTTTTATATCATTAAGTCTCGAGAGTTAGTATGAAATAAATGTATTTTAAATGTATAAATTTTTACTAGCGTGGACAGTTTTCCTGTTCACTTAAATTTTTCAAGGGCTACATGTATCAGTGAAGATCCTACAGGGCCATATGTATGTGGACGAATGTGAAGCCATTGCCTCACACAGTGGATCTGAGGCCGGAGAGCACCACTGGTGTCAAAAGTATTCACATTCATTACTCAAGTAGAAGTATAGATACTAGGGTTTAAAAAGACTTTTGTAGAAGTTGAAGTATCAACTCAAGCTTTTTACTCAAGTAAATGTGTAAAAGTACTGGTTTCAAAACTACTTAAAGTATAAAAGTAATTTAAGGGAAAAAATGCCATTGAGAACAAAAGCTTAGGCCGTGCCACAGGGGCCTATTGTGCACTACCCCACCGCCTAAAAAAAAACTTTTTTCTAAGGGCCATAGGCCATAATGACTATAATGGTATATTAAAATGTTCATGTTGAAAAATTTGGGATGCATCAGGCTACCTGTTTCAGCTGCATATATGCCCATTGAAAATGAATGCATTTTAGTACAATGCAAATACATTAGACCAGAACTAGATATATGACTATTTGCCTATAAATATTGTAATGGTGCAAAAAGTCAAACTTCAGAGGCATTTCATTAATAACTTTTAATGGAATGTAAATGTACATCCAAGCTTAGCTGCAGGACTCTGAGAGGGCAATGGACAAGAAAATTGGTGCAGGCTTAGTAACAATTACTCTTGTATGGTTGTCTATTTACAATAAGCATTAGTGCTGTCAAAATGAATGATTAATCCAAGTGATTATTCAAAAACCAAAAATGAAAAATAACTCAAAATCCTGATACCTTCTTGATTGATAGCTTCCTGTATTCGCTACATACGTCTGCTATGTCCAGTGTTGGGGGGGGGGGGGTAAACAAGTTACAGAATTGGTATAGCCTACTTATCACAACATTGTCAATTTAAGTTGTCAATCGCAAATGCTAATTTATTCAAACGTCTCACTACCGAACTACCTTCAGTAGTTTAATTCGCGGAGGAAGGAGAGAAAGCACCCATTTGATAAATGAGCCAGTAGATGAGGAATAATAACTTTTAAGAAATATATTTTTTGATAAAATAAAATAAAATACCCAACACTGGCTATGTCCTTGCTGGAGTGTGATGTGATTCGTGTCACTTGCAGGTACGATGGATCGCGTACAAACCAATAGGGTGTCGGAATGGTATATGTTTATACTTCTCATCCAATTACAATCAAATTCACTCCATCCAGATGGCGCGATTTATCTGGATAGGTTTTTTTTTTTTTTTTTAATGATGACAAGCTGGAATGAAAACAAGCCGAAATGAAATAGCAGTAATGAACCTATTTTTAAAATGTAAGGAGTAGAAAGTACAGATAATTGCGTGAAAATGTAAGGAGTAGAAGTAAAAAGTCGACTGAAAAATTATTACTCCAGTAAAGTATAGATAACAAAATGTCCATTTAAGTAAGGTAACAAAGTATTTGTACTTCATTACTTGACACCTCTGGAGAGCGCAGGGCACTGCAGGTTGCCACCGGCAAGAGGTGCGCTTGCACTTGAACCATGTCCATTCACAGAAGGAGGGGCTCTTCCTTTCATCTGTCTCTCTCCATGGAGGCCAATCCGGCCCCGGGTCCCCTGACCCCTCGGCTCTGTCCAATATTGTCACCTAATCCTTTCTTTTCTCCTGCACAATTGCTTCCCCCATCTCAGGGTTTGACTTTTTTCTCTCTCCCTGGTGCCCCTTTTCCCTTCTTTCACTGCCCTCCTCCACTCGTTAAGTCCTCCCTCACTCTTTGCATTGCTCTCGTTCACCGTGCTCCTTTCACACTGCATACCTCCTTTTCCACAACTCTTCCTCCCTGGACCCACCCCTTCCTTTTCCCCTTCTGCAGATCATAGGGCTGCAGCGAGTGGCTCTGCTGCCGGGGATTATGTGCTTAAAGGCTGCTGGCCATACGATTGTGTGAACGGTGGATAGAGGAATGCACCAGAGGTGGGCAACAGGCATACAGGGAAATGGCTTTGGGGTCATGCTTTTGGAACTGGGAATGGGGGGTAGTGGCTAAAATACGGAAAGATTAAAAAAATGTAACCTTCTTAGAGATCAGGGGTGTTCAACCTTTAAAGACCTTGGGACCCCCACCCATACTCTCTGCCAAAAATGCTAAACATTCTCAGGAATACTTAAAAATAACAACATTAACATTCTGAATAATAACATTAAAAGGGGTAATGGAAATTTTGTCATTAATTACTCATCCTCACTTTGTTCCAAACCTATAAGGACTTCGTTCATCTTCGGAACACAAATTAAGATGTTTTTCATCAAATCTGAGAGGTTTCTGACCCTGTGTAGACAACAATGCAGCTGACACCTTCAAGCCCCAGAAAGATAGTAAGGACATCGTTACAATAGTCCATGTGACAACAGTGGTTCAGTGTTCAATGAAACTATGAGAATACTTTTTATTTGCAAAGAAATAAAACATAATGACTTTATTAAACAATTTCCACAGTGCATTCACAAGAGTTCCATGACGCAAGCGTCAGAGAAGAGTATGAGAAGAGAGGAATACACACGCATGTGTCGTAGTCATGTCTGACATGGAAGAGAAGAAATTGTAAAATAAAGTCGTCAATTTAGTTTTCTTTGCACACAAAAAGTATTCTCATAGCTTTATAAATTTAAGGTTGAATCACTGATGTCAGATGGACTATTTTAACAATGTCGTTACTACCTTCCTGGGCTTTAAACATGGTAATTCCACTGCTGTCTATGGAGGGTCAGAAAGCTTTCGGATTTCATCAAAAATATCTTGTTAATTTATGTTCCGAAGATGAACAAAGGTCTTACAGGTTTAAAATGACATGAAGGTGAGCAATTAATTTTTGGCCGTTTACTATCATTATTACATAGTATAATGTCAAACATACTATATAGAATATTCACAGAATATGATTGCTCACCCTTAACACCCTAAAAAGTTTAGAAAACGTAAAAAATTTTATAGGTCAAGGGTTTTCAATCTTTACAGACCTTGCAACCATCACTTATACTCGTCGCCAACCCAGAGATCCACTGTATAAAAAGTTAGATTTTCTCGTAGGAAACTTTTGGAATAACTTTCATCTATACTGTAATAATATTTAATAAAAACTGCATTATATAAAACATGAAGATAATAAAATATGAAGATAATAAACCTTAAGGATACTTCAGGTTGTCTGAGTAAAGTTTTCTCCAGACACCTTGAAGTATCTTGAAAGTTAAAAAATGACTACAGTTGGATTATGACTAAGCCTGCACAGAATTCCACAGAATACAATCACTTGCCATTCACACCCCACTGAAATATTTTGCCTATCTATAAAGCCTTCAGAACTAAACTAGAGAGCAGTGCTCACAGTTTTCACTCACACTGTTTACATATTTAAACCCACTCTAAAGAATATTTGGAAGAGAGAAATTACAGCTTTAAAATAATTATTTTTTTATGTTTTTGAAATAAGTCTCTTATGGCCACCAAAGGTGCATTCATTTTATAAAACAATAAATAATACAAAATATATAATCAGCATGGGAATGATTGATGAATAATCAATTGGAACTGAAGCACTTCTTTCTAAATTGTAATATTATTTCACAGTATTGCAAACTTCTATATTGGTAATTCATATTTGACCATATAGTTGTAGATGTAACACCTTCAGAATACAGCTGCTTGTCAACCTCATGCTCTTTACAAACTGTCTCAAAATTGTGTTGACTCCACTTGTACATTCCTTCCCGGACAAAAATGGTGAACCATAACATATAAATGGTCTTAGTCACCTCCAATGTGAGAGGTTATATTATCTGCAGTGCTTAATAACTGCATCTGAAATGGAATGACTTGAGCTCAGGCTTTTTAGACCACAGGGTGTTCGTTACTAATCACTGGTTACATGACTACATTATGAGTACCTGAGTGTCCTCAGCGCTTCATGTTTTTAAACATGTCTGGTGTGTGTGAAAATGTGGTCAACCGTAACCTCAACCATTCCTCGACCCTTGCCAAATGCTGACTTAGTGTCTGTGATTTTGGTTACTCTACATAGAGGAATAGTTCAAAGATGAAATTTCAGTCATTATTTACCCTCCTTTGTCGTTCAAAACACTGTTGTGCTCCATGGAAATTTTCACAGCAAAACCTTTTCCTGTGTAAAGCGTTAGTAACCATGACTGTCCGAGTTGTAATAAGGATGAAGCACCATAAAAGTACTCAAAAAAACTTCTGCGTTATATTACAAGGTTTAAAGAAAGATGATATTTAAAGCACTTGCAACATAACACAAACGTTTCATGAACTACGTCTACATTTTAGTGACAACCACAGCTGAAGTTTTTCTAAAAACTGTACAAATACAGTAAATACAGGTTTCAACTATTCCTTTATTACTGAAAGTAAAAAGCTAATAAACACAGTTTTAAAGTGCTAAGAGGATCAGAAGCAGCTCAGCTGTGTTTTATGAGCAGGATGTTATTAGTCTGAAGTGTGCAAATGCTGACAAATGTCCCATCATCACAAGCAGCATATCAGCTGACAGAAACAAAGTATCATACCATTTTCTGTTAATTTATTCGGTGCATTTGATGTGCTTGACTGTTTCGGCATGATCGGTGTAAAACTTTTTATACTCCCTGATTATTTTATTCCTTTCAGACAAACAAATAAGCTTTTTTTCTTTTCCTCCGGGCAACTGCTCTGCAGATGGTCTTGGGTGACTTGCATGCAGTCTGACTGGGCTTTCTGGCCAACGCCAGCCCTGTTTCACTGGGTGGCATGATCTTCTTTTCTCTCTCATCTCTTATGGGCTTTTTCTCATGTATATCTCTATCATTTCAGCCCCTTAATGAGGATTGGATGAGCCCATTGATGTTTTTGGGGTCTTGGGGCCCGCTGTCCGCATGCCTCTCAATGAAGTCTCCTAGCAGCAGTCATCGGCCTCTTTCTTCCCCGGGTATTGTCACCCCTGAAAGTGACTTACTTCAGGCCTAGTGTGCCTTTCTCGCTCACTGTCTTTGTCTGCCTCTCCATGTCTCTCTTTCTCTTTCTCTTACACCACTGGCCGTTAATGCTTGAATAGCTATTAGTGGCCTCCTGCCAATGGACCTCATCCGTTCTTGACCCCCTCTCCTTTTCGCACGAACGCACGCACACACATCGCCTTACTCCATATCAAAAGGAAAACATACTTTTCCGTTTCAGCTGTTGATCTACTGAGGTGCCACAAGCCTGTATTCTTCAAAGCTTCTTTGCAGCAGGTACGCAACTTTAAGTCAGCTTTTGTGTGTGAGGCTCCACATTTGCACATTTCTTCCCAATGCCACTCATAGTGCAATAGGCCATCCTTTGCTCTGTCACATCAGTCCTCACATTCGCTCTGAAGGCTGTTCTCTCGGGCAGCTGCTGTTTTGCGGGCGGCTGTTCTGTAATGCTTTCCATTTCCATGAACTCTTTTACGGTTCTGAGTTTCCCCTCTGCTCTCTTGAATGGTGCCCAGTTCAGAAGCACAGAGAGGGGAACATTACAAAACCTCCTATGATTTAACCCACCTGTTCGTTGCAAATCAGATCTGTTTTTTTTTTTCATGATTAGCATAGTAACCCTCATGCATCACCCAACAGTGAGAATTTGTATTAAAAACTGCTCTTGTATTTGGAATGTAAGCCATGATTATAATATACATAATCATATATATTTGTTTTATTATAATACTAAATGAATAAATATAGTCAATCATCTAACTGACAAGAATTACAGGTTTTTTATTTTATTGTATTTTTTTTTATGAGATCTCCTAGATAGCACTTATATTATGCTAAATTATAATTCATAATTTATTAATTAATATTTGTAATTTATTCAAGTATGCCAGGGACAACTTTCCTGACAACATAATGGGAAAAAAAAACAGCTTAAATGAAAATACAATAGTCCTGTCAAACGATTAATCGCATCCAAAATAAAAGTTGTTGCCTACATAATATATGTGTGTATACTGTGTATATTAATTATGTAGCCTATAAATAAATATAAACATGCATGTAGATATTTAAGAATTTTTTTTTAGGTTTATATATTTATATATAATATAAAATATAAGAATATGAATATATAAATATATAAATGTAAACATTTTCAAAATATATACTTTATGTGTGTGTATAGATACATTATAAATATACACAGTACACATAACTATATAAAGTAAACAAAATGTTTATTTTGGATGCGATTAATCGGTACTAAAACAGCACAGACAAACACATAAACAAACAAAATAATATCATAGAGAGGACCTCTATAAAACCTCATGACTGCATGTCAATAAGTATATAAGTAAAATATTACATAAATCTAACTTTTTATGACAAGACATGGATAGTTCAGGCTGAATGTGGTGTAGCTATCCAAACTTGGTGATATTTATGAATTAATAAATTTAAAATATGTTTTACTGTAATATATTTATAAACCTTTCTTAAAAATAAGGATTAAGATGGCAACACTCGCATGCAGCCACCTTTTACCACACATTTCTGGTTATTAAATACAAATGTTAATAAAATAAAAGCTTTTCGATATAATTTACACAGAGTTTTCCTTTCTTGGATGTCATTTAGCCAGCGGCCACTAAGCAGGAAAATCTTCATGTGGGTTAACCTCATCATGACGGAGCAGTCTTTCCTGCACTCACACACATATGTACATTCCTCATGGCATCATCTGAATGAATAAATATCCCTGCATATCATTGTGGTCATGATTACATGACCTCTCTCTACCAATCCTCCCCCTGGGGCCTGTATAATTGGGATGAGAGACTGGGCACTAAAACTCCACAGACACAGGCGCCTCTGTGAAAACTGCCATCACCCCTTTTTCATGTGATCACAATGCACTGGAATGCATACACTAGTCACACTAGTGGCCCTCTGCTCCACCTCCAGCTGTCACCCACGTATCCCTCTGGCAGCACTCTGATCAACTGAGCCCGTGGGCCCTGCGTCATCTCCGAGCCGCAACCCAATATGCCTGGATCCACTTGATATACCCTCTGTACTCTGTAATCTGTCTTTGCAGTTACATTGGACAATGGGCACCCAAGAGAGCTCCTCTGCCCCTCCTTCCTCTTCTCTGGGTGCTTAGGAGCGGACAGTGTGCGGAAATCGCCCCTGATTTACACACAACAGCTGCAGAGAAGAGAGGTCCTTTTGATCGGCTGCAGCAACATAGATGTAGCCCTTCCTAATTTCACCTGTTGTGGAACATGGAGCATAAGGACTACGCCACAAAAGTTGGTGCGTTCAAGAGGAGAAAGACAGTGGGTGGAATACCAATCAGCAGTTGTGCTGGTGTCACTGCGCCCAAGCAATATTTAATCAAAAAGCTGTGGATTTTGCAGAGGGATTGCATTTTTACTATTCGTCTCAAAGTGCAAGTATGTGCCCTGAGCCACCAGCAAGTACGGTTTAAGGATGTTTTTTATAATGGCATCACTATTGTTGAGGAAGTATGCTTGCCACAGTACTTCCAAAACCACCATGACTTCCCCTTATTGCAGGCTGAAACCTCATTGGCTGGTTTGGCAATAAAGATAGAGCTAACTGCAAGAAAGCTACTAGCTGGCAAAAGTCTCTGGCCTTACTGGAAGTGGCTGGAAGTGTTGACAAAGGCAAACTGTTCCCGTACTTAACATGAAACTACTTTACGAAAGAGTTATGCTAAAAAAGAATCACGATCACCAAATGTCATGCCCTATAAGGACAAATAAGTTGCAATATATAGGAATCATATTCCTCTTTGTCATTTATTCTTACATTAGTGACTTTACACGCAACAACAGCATAGAAAACGTGACATTTTAATGTCTGACTATGGGATCACTTCCAACTAGCCGTTTGTGAAACAAAGAAGGAAAAGTTATTGGGTTGTAGACGGTGGTGTGGCAGAGCCACTGGGTTTCTGTGTGGCCTGCTAGTCGAGTCTTATGCAAATCCACATTCCTACATGTTCTTTTATTATGAGAAACTCTTTTATCTGTACTGAGCATGCTTGGTCTCTTTTCTTTCTCATATCCCCCCTCATGCTGCCTTTTGCTCTCTAAACTGATTCTTTAAAAAGGATATCTCAGTGTGCTGGCTTCATTCAGGCTACATTTCAGTATCATGCCAAAGTAATTGTTCGTTAGGCTAAATTGACTTGGAAACACAAAAAGAAGGCAACAAGGTGTTCTGCAGCTGCTCATCTCAGACCGGGGAGGGAAAGTCCTGAGTGAGGGGCAGGGCATCTACCTCTAGGAGCCCAGGCGTCAGTTCACTCTCGATATAGATGGATGCCTGCTTTGAACTGAGAGCAATGCCTTCAAGTCATGTCAGAATGGAAGTATATACGAGATGAATGCATGATGTCGTAATTACCCGTGGGAAACTCGAGACTGTACTGTTGTGAACAATAGTGATCTAACATGCCAGAGTATATTACTCATTTGTTCATGAGGTGACAGGCTTGCATAATAATCATTAAAAAACATATTTCCCATAATTCTCTCTGGCAGCACGAAACTGCTAAAATACACAGATAAACACACCTAATGCTCATCTTTTGCTCTTCATTTTATTGCACTAATGTTAAAAGCCTTTGTCAGGAAGAGAAAAAAGAGAGAAAGAAATATGAAATATTATGATTATGTTGTGATGATGTCATCTATTCACATTCTATTACACTTGACCATGACTCCAATAAGCAGACTGATCTTTATGCTTGTTTCTTAGTGAGAAAGAGAGAGAGAGAAAGAAAGAGAGATTTCTCCGAATGAGAATGTCCCTCTTTTTAACTAAGTTAGCAGGCTGGGTAACAGGAAGGGATTATCAATAGGGATAAGGGGGTGTGAACAACTGCCAGAAAGAGAGAGTTTATGAAAGTATAAACGTACATGACTCATTTGATTTGATAAAACTGTGAAAATGTGCTGTGATGGTAGACTAAATTATATTAATCATGAGGCAGCTTGCAAAGATCAAACCACCATCTTTCACAGAATTGTGCATGCACACATCCCTTATTTCTTTGTTTATTTTATTAATTTGCTTATGCTTTTGTCTACTGGCCTTAGCACAGCTGAACATCTTTAACCATGTCTGCATCCATTTCATGGAATTCCTTCAATTCTCCGACAATTTCAATTCAGATAAAATGTGAAAAGGTCCAACTGGGTCTGATCAGAAGGTTTACAGCCCTGTTTATATGAGCACACAAACAATCAAACTATTTTAAGATCACATTTTTCAGTTATAAATCAAAATAGAAGGGACTTTGTTCTAGTTGTCCAACATTTTGACATGTTGTTGTCATGCTCATCATTCGAATTTTAGTTTTAAAACAGACTCTTTTTTTCCTTTTAATTATTAAAAAATGAAAAGAAAAGGAAAAAAGGCTTGACCTACCCTACCTGTCAGAACTGGAGTGATGAGAAATAGGGGACACAAAAGGTTAGCTGGGCAGGGCATGTAGTGACCATTTGTCTTGGAGCGGCCATTAAAGCTGGAGGTCGCAGTTGGGGGGAATGGGGTCAGGTAGAATGCACTTTTGATATGGTGATACATTTTGGGAAATCCTTGCAGTGAGAGATGTGACGAGGCTGTGGGAAGATTTGCTCTCCTTTGTCGTGAGCCTCTCAAGGCACTTGCATTGTGTCCCATGAGCCTCTGAACGGGAAATGATTCCTTTAATCATGGGATAGACCCGAAATGGGCTGCATTCGGGCAGCGTGGGGGATCGGAGTCTGCAGTGAGCGCTGACCACCAAGCTTGCCCTCCCAGCAGTCTCTTCAATTCTGAAGATGGACATCCCATAGTGGGGACTGCTGTGAAAGACAACTGCATAAATGACTATTCTGTAGACAAGCTAAAGTCTATGTAAGCAGAAAGTCAACTGCAGTCATTTTTCCTAGGTTCAGATCTAATTTATCATTTGTTTCCCATGAACATGCTATTTTGTCAATTTAATTTTAGAAAAGATACTTTGGTAACCCTTTTTGTAACACTTTAACGTGTCCTTGTTACATGTTACAGTAGATTAGATTATGGAGTATGAAACTAATCAATATTACTCAGTACGTAAATGTATAATTCTAGTGTAATACGGACACCTTAAAATAAAGTGTAACCAATACTTTTAATGCAATTATTTGTTGGTTTTCTGTAGCCACTGTCACAGCAACTGGCTGTTAACATTTCAAAATAAAAGTGTTTTGACCTCTTTTGTGTGTGAGAAATTGACAAGTTTCTTTTTTTTCACACACTGAGCCCGGTGGCTTCTAGGAACATCGGGAAGCAAGGATAAAATGAGGAAATGATTTTCCTCTCTTCTCCTATGACAGATACAAGACTTATGTTGAAGTATACATGTTTTCACTGAACATGGTGACAGAGGTGAGAGTTGTTTAGGACAGATGTTGGGTATAAAATGTTTTACTGTTTCCCAAATATTATTCAGAAAATGATTCAGAAATTACATCCTTCTCTGCCGCCGTTCCTCTTTTGGAGATGTAGCATGCTCATATTAGAAAAAAAAAACATCATACTGTCTAATATATACAGGACATGTCAGATGTATATGCTTTATGAGTTTTTTGTCATGGTAGCCATTCTGGTTGCAGCTTAGAGTGAGAGCCTATAAAAAGTCCCTTGCATGCCTGCATAGTGTCGATGACACACTGCATTTTATGACCTCTGCACTCCAATTGCTGCCATTACGGCCCCAGACAAAAGGTCCTCTCAGAAACGTACATATTTTCCCACATGCAAAATTGGAAATTGGAAACTTCCTCTCACAAGCTGCAAGGCTTTGTGCTGGGCAATCATGAAAGACCTGTCTGGTGAAGAGGTGGAGGGGGAAGAAGCAGAGCTTTGGGAGGAGGGTGGGGGGGGTCATGTGTGTGCTTGGCCTAAGGAATGAAAGCAGAGACCCCTGTCTTTTTGGAAGAACAGGAATGTCTTTTGAAGCAGACATAAGCACCTAGCATCTTTCAGAAGGAGAAACCAGCTGATGAGGTGACATAGATGAGAGAAGCCATCTTGGACCAGATCTCATCTGAGCTAATTGCAAACAGGAACAGCATACTGGGATGCTGCTGAAAGTTTTAAAAAGTGGCAGAAAGTCAAAGCAATGTTTGAACCCTAACCCTAATCGACAATACTGCAGGGAATTCAACTTAATCTACAATAATTTCAACACAATCGCTAACGTAACTAGCCTAGATTCTGAATAGAACCAAATTGGAAACCCTGGCTATGGTAACGTTTAGTCCTTCATCCAGGATCAATGGCTGAATTGACATGGACTTTATTTTATGTCAGGGAGTGGATATCACTGTAACCACTGCTGTCAGTACAAATCCTGAGCAAAAATTAGACCATTGCAAACTGGATTTGCCATCAATGAAATCCAGATTTGGAGAGGAATGCATGGTATGACTGGAGGGGAGGAGTTATAGAGGGATGGTCAGTGCTTTAGGGGGGTGGGTGGCCGGCTCTCCAGTACTCATTACCAATCTGTAAATATTTACACTTCCACATCATTACTTCCCAATCATCACATACTCGATCATGTATGAATCAGAAAGGAGTGGAGGAAATGAAAAATAAACTGGTGTCAGTGCTCTGTGACCATTCATTACTCTCTAAAACCAACATGTTCTGGTGTTATATCCGAGACACAATGAAATCAACAAGAATCACACGCTTATAAACCAATTTTATGCCAGCTTTACCTTATGTAACTGAATCTTAATTGTTGCTACAAAGGGCAGACTACTTTTAGAAAATATATTTTAGCTTTAAAGCAAAGGTAAGAACCATTGACTACCTAGATCTATGTTTATAGCTTGGGGTAATTAATGTGACCAATCAAGGCTTTATGAAGGTGACAAAAGCTTGGCATCTACTCTACATTTACCATACTAAACTAGATTTGGGATTTGGGACTGATTGCAATGAAAAAGCAGTGCTTTTGTCACAGATGCTATGCTAAGCCTATGTTAACCAAGACCTATCCCAAATGTAACGAATTCTAAATATGGGTCACCATACTTGGCTGTATGTCACGTCACTTTTACTCAGTTACATCCAGTAGCACTTAGCTAGTCCAGTGATGAAACAAAAGGTACTTCCCAGACCTCTTCAGTGATCAGCCTAACAGAGCATAGCAGAAATGTGACAAGAAATAGTTGCTCAGGTCTTAGTGGAGGCCTCTTTCCAGATCTTAACATGGAAGGACGTTTGGGAAAGGGGGCTATATAGGGGTCTGGGGCATTCCTGCAGCTCCGTTGGATTTAAAGTGTCTCAGATTTCAAGGTAGTCAAATCATTGGCTTCTCAAAAGTGAAAGTCTAGAGTTTCGGGTGAATACCAGAATTCCCTTTCATTGCTCCTCTGGTGGCTACAGAGAGCCTCTGTTAAATAGCCCATAAGCCTGTAAAATGGCAGATGGGGTCTGTCAGGAAAGTCAAAGACCACCAGTAAAAATGAACATGTTGACACTGTTTGGATAAGCAGAGCCAATGAATCCTGGCTTGTTGTCTACAGCTCACAAAGTCACTTCCAGTTGGAGCAGCATTAAATAAACAAGTGGGTTTTCTTCTCAACACTCCTCAAAGTGCACCACAATAATCACATTCAGATATTTCCTCTCTCTCAAAAAAGAAAAAAAAAATTCAACTCCAGTATTGTTTTGTGTGTTGGTGTGTGTGTGTAAGCAGTTTATGGCTAAAATTATGTTATGTCGTAACCAACTCAGCCTTGGTTATTTTAAACAACTGAGTACTGAAACAAATGGATAATGTAATACTGTCAGATACAAATAGGTTTTAATGCAAGAAAAGGGCTACAGCTTAATATACTATAACATCCTTTGGTCATTCATACATTTACAGCTATATGAGACTGTCTGGAAGCTTTTGAGCCAAAAAAAGGCATGTTACAGTTTAATTCAACACTGCATTCCACAATAAGGAATGCCTGAGTCCCTTCATTTGCTAATACTATTGTGAATTGCCTTCATTGTCTCCTTTTACCTCCACCTCCTCTGAAGAGACTGTGCTGTAAGTTTCCACCACTCTTTAGTCCAGACCCAATCCACGTTACCCCAACCTGCCCCTCTATTCCAGAGCTTTGATCTATAGAGGATTTGAAGAAAAAACAGGACCTCAAGAATAGCCAAGGCTTATTGCAATCAAAGTGAGCTAAAGTACAACTAAGTATGTTTGAAATTCTAATACTGTCACTTTATAAATGTTTAAACTTGTAGCTTCCTTTCGTATCTTCTCAGATGGTGAGAAGATAAAAGATCTTCGTTTGTTGTGGATACAATGAAGGCATGCAAAACGGTTAAGACATTGTGACACAAGGTTTGCACTTCAGTGGGATCCTGAAAATCTAGATGAACAGATGATAAACAGTACAATATTGTAAAGCCAGTAGCTTGGGCCATAAATACCAGAGAACCTGAACTTTAAGGATTCTGAGACCTGGATTTCCTGACCATCTAAAGATTTGGACTGGCTCCCTAAACAGGTCTGACCAATCACAGACACTGAGACTGCATCTATAATGCTGCCTTTACAGGTAACATAAAATCCTGTCTTCTGAGATGCCTTTATCTGTTGTTGAATGCAGCCTAGATGTGTTTCTTGTTGCCTTGGATATCCCATAATCCTGTATGTGTGGCAATTGGTGTAAAGCATAAAAATCGAGTGGTTTTATATATTTGATGGAGCGGTTTAAAGATGCCTTGGAAGCCTGTCTCAAACTAGTTATATACACAAATTGCTGTGAAGTCATTGACTGACTGCCCAACAAAGCTGCAAGGCAAATGTTTTTCACTTCAGACGCAGCCTGGGAAAGTTCACCCTTAAATCAATCAGCGTTGAACTAGATTCCTGTTTACTAAATATAACAAAAAGCAGCAAATTCACAAATCCAAATTTCATTCATCGGACACTATCCTCACAACATTAACATTACCTGAGAGACTCTTTACAGCACTGAAAACAGATATTTGCATAATAGTATTCAGATGCATTAGTTGTTTAATTAAGTTTTTGACCACATTGCTTTGTCAAGGATCGGGGAATGCAGGATGAAACAGAAAAAAAAAAAAAAAAAAAAATATATATATATATATATATATATATATATATATTTTTTTTTTTTTTTTTTTTTTTTTTCTGTTTCATCCTGCATTCCCCGATCCTTGACAAAGCAATGTGGTTAAAAAAACTTAATTAAACAACTAATGCATCTGAATACTATTATGCAAATATTCTGTTTAAACAGAATAGTTAAGAGAATGTTGGATATGAGATGTTGGATAACAAAAGCAATCAGTGATACTGACACATAGATTCAGTTCTCAGAGCAGAAACGAATCATAATAGACAACTCAGAGAAGTACTGAATGATGTCTTCCTCTGTTGCAAGATGATTTATTGGATCTTCCTTTGAGGGTTTAACGCAGAATGAATTGTTTGTATACATTGTAGACAAAAGGGTTGCAGAGAGAAAAAGAGAGACAGAGAAGAGGAAGGAAACTTTACCATGTGTTGAGGAGACAAGCTGCAGAACTGTTGAATGGGTAGGCAATGACACGAAGTTAAATAAATGCCACTCACATTTGCACAGCACAATCAAAGCCTTCTCTCACCACCACTGCATGTCTGTGTGTGTGTGTGTGCGTGCGTGCGTGCGTGCGTGCGTGCGTGCGTGCGTGCGTGCGTGCGTGCGTGCGTGTGTGTGTGTGTGTGTGTGTGTGTGTGTGTGTGTGTGTGTGTGTGTGTGTGTGTGATTTGGACCGGGCCAGATCCAGCACAACAGCTAAGCCGGCTATGTGAAAGCAGTGGGCAACCCAAGGGTTATGCAGTTGAAAAAGGGACAGCTGCGGCCCTGAGGCTTGTGTTGATACCATACACAGTGTGTGCATCTACCTCCTACACCCTACAGTTTCATCACATGTGAGAGGACACTCAAATTGCTTTACAATTTGCATTGTAATACTATGCACATCACGGGTGTAGGTAAAGTATGACATAACATCTTAAAACAATAGTGCACCTTGTTGTGGCTTGCTCACAATTAAAAAGAATTGAGCTTGATAATGACATAATAACTTTGCAAAACTGACACTGATATAGACATTAATCAAGATAGATGCCAAACTGCAAACGGATGAAAATGAGGCTGTAAGGGATAGACTAACAGTCTTTACAGTGGCACGAACTGTATAAAAGTGCTAGATCATGTAATTTTAATACTCAGTTTTTGTTTAGTGATTTGTTTTCTCTCAAAAAGGCATTACGTCAGCTGAATAATCTTTGTGATGTAAAACAACAGTTCAATCCATTGAACACACTGTACTTCTATCCCTCATAGCCTTGTTTTCATTCCTGTCAAAATTTAAATATGCAACTACCCTGACTTTCAAGCTGAATTCAATCAACTGTGAACTGAATTGACCTGAATAATGAAACAATAACCTCCTGTAGAGCTGATTATTGCTATTGTTTCATAATTGATGAACTTTGCAATACTGACAGTTACTGAACTGAACTAAAATAGCATTGATATAAACTGAACTGAATAATGATTCCATTATCTTCTGTAGAGTTGAAATTTAACTTGTTTCTTCGCTGATTAATTTTTATTTATGTTGAGCTGAATGCACTATATAAATAAATGTCTTAACTTGTTACATTATGTTTGCATTTGTACAGCCATTAGCATTTTACAAGATTATCTATTGCTAAATTAAGTGACTCCAGTTTTATACTGTATGCCAAGCATTCATAAGCCAACTTCTGAAAAGTAAAAACACGTTGGTTCTTTTAGTTCTTTTAGTTTTAGTGACTATTCTAGTTGTAGGAGCAATGCAGACAATACACTTTAAACCCGTTTTCCATTCCTACATTTAAAAACTGTTGTTTGCAATGTTGAAATCCACCTAGGATGGACAGTTTTCGAGATCCAGCCTTAGTATGCCCACATGCTTCACTTTAGATTTATTGTCTGCTCTTTACTTTTACTCATTCCTCCCCCAACTCATTTGACTTCACTAACAACTTTCCCATCTCCGCTAACTTCTCTTGTGGTCTTAACCTCTTTTGCTTCGACATTGATTTATAATCTCAATGACATGAAGAGCTAAGCTAAACTAAAGCCTATAATAGTGAGTGGTCTCAGCACTGTTAGTGGCTGACCTCCATGGCTGACCCCTCTGCCCCAGGTCTCTGATGCTAAAAGTTACTCTTATCACCTCCTCTCACACATTCTGACAGAGGCCTTCGAGATCCTCAGCTCCATCTCAATATATAACTGAATGAAGAGTTCTTAATTAAATATCGTCCAATATAAAGTTATATCTCATACTCTCATAATAAATAGCCTGGATAGTTTTTTGGGCTCAAACTGCCTCAAAACTTTGTAAGACTTTTTACTTAAGGCTTGCTCTTATGCATTGACAAACAGTCAATCTGATTAAATATATTATTTCATCCAATATTTGAGCTTTATATATATATATATGTGTGTGTGTGTGTGTGTGTGTGTGTGTGTGTGTGTGTGTGTGTGTGTGTGTGTGTGTGTGTGTGTGTGTGTGTGTGTGTGTGTGTGTGTGTGTTTCACTGCTCTGTGTGTGTGCACTTCGGATGGGTTAAATGCAGAGCACAAATTCTGAGTATGGGTCACCATACTTGGCTGAATGTCTCTTCACTTCACACATATATATATATATATATATATATATATATATATATATATATATATATATATATATATATATATATATAATTCCTGTGCATTATTGTCTAGCAAGGACTGTCACACATCATATAGATAGAGAGATAATCTGCTACTCTCTCATATGATAAAGAAAGTAGAAAGCAGATATGTTTTACATGTTTGATGTAAATAACTATAGTTAAAGCATTAACACATTCCATGTGTTAAAATAAAGAGCCTATGTGAGTTCAAAGCCTGGACCAGTTTTATCTGCACTGAATCTGTGATACAGATGAGAAGCTGTAGGGAATTTGGACCAAGATGAGTACGGCCTGTTTACAGAAAGAGGCTACTTTGTTAATTTTATGTTAAACTGTTTTATGAAATGGCCTTTTTACTTAAGGGCTTGGCTGAACGTTGTAGTTCTGTTTTAAAGCTCGACTCAATCCTGATTTATTTGCATTGACAAATGGCCATTGATTGTTTTAATGAGAAAACTCACACACATCGGCAACAACAAAGGTAGGGCTACGTGTGGATACAGGATTGTACCAAGGGTTTAGACAAATCCCTGCGTTTGCTTAAAGAGCCCCTGTGTGGTGGTGTTAATTGTAATAAGTATGTGTAAGGAAAGAGCTTCCTGCTTTATAAATACCTGAATACTCCAGCCCTTCACAATTGTAAAACAGCAAGGATGCTTCAGCCTCCACTGTCTCAATTACACACTCAACAATTAGCCAGTGTTTGTGGGCTTGGTGCTCTGTTTACGAAAATGAGAAAACATCCATGCATACGCAAATACCATCAGATTCTCCTATCAGCACTCCAGATGGTCTACCTCCCATTCACCCCTTCTTCAGTCTGACACCATCCCCCAATCTGCACAACACCACCCGTTCCACCATCTTAACCCTAATGAGGCAGCTCTGTCTGGATTCAAAAGGAGACCCGTCCGGGTCATATCAAGGAGCAAATTTAAATGAACTGTTTGTGTTTCAATAGGTTGCCAACGGAATGCGAGCTTCTACATTATGAGCCCCCACAGGGTGGTCTTCTTGCTCCTTGAGATTCACTTTAGGGGTCCTGCTGGGGCGCCATGGCAGTGGGGGTTGGATGGGTGTAGAAGTTGGAAGTTTAGGGTGAACTCTAAAGCTATTGTGCTGGCTATTTCCTCTTCCATTTCATGAGGCAACATTGTCCAAAAAATAGGTTCCCCCTTTTAATACCTGGTCTGCATTTTATATTGGAATTGAAATGGAAATATTGAAATCTTCCAAATTTAAGTTTAACAAGGGCAAAAATGACACTGTAAATTTCTAATTTCCACACAGACCTTGGGAAAGCTACAGGAGGTGATCACCTTAGAGGTTACCTTTGTGACAAATGAAGAAACATCTGTGTGTGAGTGTCTCTTCAACTGTATGTACAATACATTCGCCTCTGTGGACTTTTAGAAACAGTTTACACACTGGTTTACAGATTTACAGTACACACATTTGTTTGTTTGTTTGTGTTCTTTAATATTTTTGAAATTGTCAAGTTATATTTAAATTGATTTCTATTTATTTCTCTCTCTTTAGGAAAAAAAATGGGTAGATGCAACAACACAAATGTGGGACATGCATAATTTTTGAAAACATTATATAAATCACTTTCACACAATAAATTAACAAGCAGAGAATGGATTATTTCACGCTTTAATTAAAACGAACAAAAAAATAAATAAATACTAAATAAAAATTAAAATAAATGAATAAATTTGGGGTTTTGGAACATTTATACATAAAAAGAATAAGGAAATTTCAAACACAATAATTATTGCATGGTAAAAAGTTTCCAACAAGCTGTTATTGATACAAAAACTTGGTAATCTTGGTAACTTGGTAAATTATGCATAATGAAATATATCTAAACCTAATCATAACCCTAACCCTAATATTATATGCATTCATTAATATTACTTAATACTTAAATATATAATAGCACTGTTACAATGATATCTTAAAATAAAGTGTAAACAAATCTTAATAAAACATAATTTTGCCTAAAGTTGCAGAAATAACTGTTTGTGAACATTTTTTATTAATTGGCTCTGAAGTACGTTGAGTGATCCTTTTAGTTGAGACTGATTTGAATATTTCTTAGCTTAATGCAAAGCTTGCTAATATAATAATCTCCAGCACATCACACACACACTAATACATAACTGGACAATCTGTCCTCTGTAATCTGTTTAAAGCATTTGAATAACTGAAGCGGAAGTATGAGAGCTGTATGATGAAACCTGTAATCTCCCAGGAAGTAACGCTGGCAAATAAGAGCATTTGCATGTCTGATCTGAGATTCCTCAAATGTGTTTCCAACTGCTGAATGAAGCATTTCAAACTGTTGTAAATGAAAAAATAATAATAATAATAATTAAACATCTAAGAGGAGAAAACGGCTTAATGCAAATATGTACCTTTGATTTTTTACACACATGCTCACCAAAAATTTAATTTAATTCTACATTTGTGATGATTCTACAATAATGCAACATGGGTAGTTTAATATTATTTTGCACTACATGTTCGTCAAAGCGTCATTTACTGTATATGCCATTAGCAAATCGCTCTAATTGTTGGTCAAAGTCTTTGAAAGTAGATAATATATCTCTACTAAGGAGCTGCTGATTGTGGTGCATAATTATTTTTGGACAGGTTAGACTCACTTGACATCAAGACTCAGATCCCAGACTCGCACAGTGCTATTGTCTAACCATCCTTGCTCGGGACTGTTGTAGGAAACGTGAAGTCCCTGATAAAGCCACCCACTTGGCTGATGCTTTTCACACAGCATCTCTCAGCTCTCCTCAGGTTTTGTGCACTGATCCCGGGCTCCCACTCTAAGGGGCCCAGGCACAGAGCCATTCATCACTATTGAACAGAAGAAATCAGCCTTGTTAGTTGTAGCAGGGCGGAAATGCTTAAAAATACAGTTTACAGTTTTCCTCGATCTTGTTTGTGAACAATAACAAAAGGACACTTCATTCTGATGACACTGATATGTTCATTGACATAAATACTTACTTTTAAGAGATAAACTAAAGATTTCTGAAGATTTCTTGATTAGCTGGATCAGGTGTGTTTTATTAGGGTTGGAGCTAGACTGTGCAGAGCTGTGGCCCTCCAGGAATTGAGTTTGAGACCAATGGAGTGGGGAATAGAGAAAGAAATGAAGGAAGAGGAAGAGTGGGAGGTTGAGAGAGAGAATGGAGAGGAGGAGGAGAAAGAGGAAGATGAGGAAAAGAAGGAGGAGGAGGAGAACAACAACATGGAAGAGAAAGAGAAAGGGCAAAGGCAAGAAGACAAGCAGTCTCAGATATTTTAGTTGATGCGTGCCAGGGTTGGATCAAGCATGCAAGAGGATTTAACCCCTGTTGCCTGGCCAGGGCCTATATCTGTGATTATTTTAGTTGTTGTTTGCTGTTTTGTAGTGTACTCTACAGTACCCTAAATTAAGGAATAAAACACTTGGGAAGTACACTTATTACTGGTTTTTGTAGTATTGTCTTGAATTTGTCTCATCAGTGAGTAAAACAGTGTTTTAGTGTGTGTGCGTTTTTGTCATGTCTGAGAGCAGCAAGATTGGGTTGTTTTGAGCAGAGAGCTTCATTTTGACCTGAATATAGGAAGTTTGGGGAATTGAGTTAAAAGTTATGGATTTGTGTTTAGAGTTTCGCAAAAAAAGGCATAATTTTTAAGGAACGTGTTTAATTAAGCAATCGAGAAAAGCTGTAATCCTAATTGTTCCAATATTTTAGGTAACCTTTACACAAAACAGAGAGGGATGACGGAGGACATACAAAGTCTAGCTTGATGGAAGTCACTAAATACTGATTAAAATAAATATTTAATAAAACATTAATGACAAAAATACCCATCTGTTATATTATGAAAACTAATACATTTAAGTCATGTTTATGTCATAAATTTGAATATCATTGCAGATCCTTTCTCTTCTCAGTTTCTTTTCTGTCCACCTGAGTGGCAAAAATCCAATAAATAAATAAATAAATAAAATATTAAATAAAATACAAAATATTTTTTTTTGTTTTGTAAACACTGAAGTCCTGTCAGATGGGGACTTGTTTTTCTCAAACTTTGAGCAATACTAAAAAGGGTTCTTGAATATTTTCACTTAAGTGTTTTTTTTATTATTATTATTACTGGGTTATTATAGTGAATTGAATAATAATAATATTTTGTCTATGTGTAAAGAAATAACTATTTTATGTAAAAACACAACAGGGTGTGTTGTGATTAGAAAAATGAAAAAAGAAAACATGACAACTTGAATAAATATTTTATATTTGTTCACATCTTATTTGTTTGTTTTTCTTTGTGCTTGTGAGGCAAGTTGGTGGGTAAGATGGCTAACATTTACATTATATATTGTGCATTTTTTAAAACACGTTTCCCATGCAACTTTAAAAACCTAATAAGCATAACGTTGTAATAAGCATAAAGGTGAAAACAGAGCGAAAGCATCACAGAGAAACATAGAGAAAGCATCTCACCACATGCAGCACATCAGGAAATTACATGCAGGTGTCTCATAAACCACAAGTCAAACAACTACTACAACAGGAATGCTGAAAACATGGCTAATTAGACTTCATAAAGGTACAACGTGGGTGATGCAGCAGTCGTCATGCTGTTCCTCAGAGGTGGGCTACCGGCGCTGTGATAGTTGCTAATGGATACACAATAACAACCGATGCATTCCCTCCTCCACCTACTGCCCCAAACTACAACACAAGCACAGGCCCTGCTCACGTGGTACCAATAAACGTCCCTTTAGTCCAGAACAAACGTACCAATATGATTCATCATACCTGAAACCATATGATTAATCTCAGGTGAGATTATTAATATAAAAAAGTAATGCATTATAACAGTCACATCACCTGTAAAGGAAAAAAGAAAAAAGAAAAGAAAACCTTAGAAAGTACAAAAATGAGATGGATTATACTAAATAAAAACTACAAGCAATCTATGAATTCCTCATTGCATAGAAACACTTTGCATTTATTAAAAGTATTTGGTTGAACATTAATTTGTCTAGTAACAGTTTCTTATATCTTGCCGTGCATCTTAACACAGAGATAATGACTCAGGAACCTAAGTCCGGATGTCAAAGCAACAGCAGATGCTGTAAGTTGGCAGGCAGCCCGGTGTCTAGCATTAGGTGATAAAACAAATAGTTTCAAGCAAAACTTAATTTTGAATCATCCATTTATTCTTTTAAAGGACACGAGAGTTAAGTAATGGTCTTTTAACAAGATTGTTCAATGTTCAACTTTGTAGCTGAAGCTTCCTTTGATGAATGAAGGGACCTGTACATATAAACAGTGTTTATTTAAGGTTTGCTGTGTAATTACTAACTTCTGTTGTACATGTATGTTATTTACTGGCTCTCTGTCCTGCATTTCAGTGCAAATAGCTTTAGTTCACCCACAAAAAAGAATTTCTGTCCGTTTTGTCATTCTCATGCTATTCCAACTTCCATTAATTAATAATTAACAATTATAGGCATTCAGGTATAAAATGAGTTTCCAGCACACATAACTTTTGCTATGTTTACAAAGACACTGAAACACAACTGCATTACACAAGCATTCTGACAAAAGAATCCTCATAGGGTCACTGAACATTAAATGAATTGAATTAATAGGATGAGTTTATGTTATTTAATAAATAGCATCATTAACTATGGTAAATGCCATCACAATAATAAAACACATTTCCATATTTCTCGTTTTAATAATAAGTACAAGGATCAGCTCTATTCATTCATTCATTCATGCATGCATTGGAACAATAGCTTAAAAATATCTGCAATTTATTTGTATATTATGTGTTATAGGAGCTCTTCTAAATATCTATATAATAGTTAAAAAATTATATATATATATATTATTATTATGTACTTATTTGTTTGTTTGTTTTTGCATGCTTGATGTGTATTGTTTATTGTTGTTCTTGAATTTGTCCTAAAAATGTACAAACAAATACTAATGAGATATGGCAGCTTTTCCATTCGGTGAATTCATTTTCTAAATTTCTCTTGTTCCACAAGAAAGTCGTACGGTTTGGAACAACATAAGGATAAGTGAATACATTTTTAAGTGATTTTTTTTTTATGGCAACTGAATTACAAGCAGTGCAGAATGAGCTTCGGATATTAAACGAGTTAGCAGGTGAAGATAAAAGGAGAGGAAAAAGCAGCTCAGTCTTGAAACAAACCTACTGTGGAGGCCAGCCACAAAACAACTGCATCGACCACATGTAACAAGCAGAAATTTACGGTCATTTAACTGCTCTTTCCTGTGAGGGCTGCTTTAGAAGCTGCACAGAGGCAGCAGGAAGAGGCTTGCAGCCTGCGAGGCAGTCAACTGTGTGTTTTCTCTCGAATGTCACTCTGCAGCACAAAGCAGATGAGTCCAGAGAGGGCAGAGAAAAACAGCGATAGATCAGGGGAAGAGGAAAGTTTGTCTATGTGGGTGTGCATGAATGTGCTCGCACTTTAGTTAAATGTTCTCAGAGGTAACTGCTGCATGCGCTCACTGTGTGGTCATCTAAGCAAGCTGTGATTGGCCAACAGCTACCCAATAGGAAGGCTGCACTTCAGAACCATTCATGAAAAACTGAGCAGATCTAAGTTGGAGTAGTTGAACAAACAGGATGTGCAATGAATGTGAAGGCTATCACACCCCATCATGCCTTCCTTCATTCAGCTCTACAGTACATCTTAGACTTCCTACTATTTGCTGCTGCACTTCTGCTTAATCTATTTATTTTTATGTATATTTTTCACACTTAAACCATAAAAGGGCAGACGAGTTTCTCTCTTCCTCTTTTTAGAAAATTATTTTTTATCTTTCACACCGTTTTTTTTCCTGCAGATTGAAATCATCTTTTTGCAGTTCCCCATTTGTTTAAACTTCACTCTTCTTTAATGTGTGCTACAGATGCTTCTTTTTTCTTTAACACTAAAACTTTTTTCTTTGCTAAGAAATATCCTTAAAAATCGTTCATTAAAATTCTTAATTAATACTTAATATGGTGTTTCTAGTCTAAAATGACCGGCCTTTTAAAAAGTGCTTGGAAATCTCACATTATGCAATACTGCCATCAAATCTTGCTCGGTCTGTTTGTCAACTTCTTTCTTTTTAAAAGCAGAGGTGTTGTATTTCTCTTTGAGTCTGTTTGGTCATAGGCCTCGTTGTTCTGAGCTCATGCATTATTTGTAGATCGTTTAACTCAAAAACTGAGGTGAAATAAGCACTGATCAATGAGGTCTATGACCAGTCAGTTTCAAAATGAAATGCAAACTTGTGATAACTGAAAGAAAACCAGTTGTTAGAAATATATAAATCCATAATTTGTAATAATGTAGAATAACTCTAAATTTATCAGCGCATTTTGGGGTTTCTGGGAACACTAAATAAAAAGGAGGAAGTTGTTATACCCTGTGTGAGCAAAGTCAGCCAGTTTTAGTACAATGTGATAACACTGAAAAAAATAAATACTCTTAGAGTCAATAAGACTGGACATGGAAGCTACGAAGAATTAGAATTTTGTATTGCGATTCGAACATGTGAGATATATTTTCACTAGCATTAGCTGACAAACTGACATATTGAATCTGTTTTTTTTTTTTTGTGTGTTTTGACAAAAACAAAACTTTCCACCCACGCCAGCGACAAGTGGCAAAGAAATGTGTTGCTACTAGTCTAGTGTTTCCCCGGAATCCTGCCATTATCCCTGGACAATAATCATTTCAATCATGCAGTTTAACACAATTGCGTCTTATGGTTGGCCTGGAGCTGTTTCTTAGGAAAGATTCATTCCAATATTTCTTTGAAAAAATTCTATGGAAATCAATGACGCCTTTTTTTCATGGATAAACCTGTCTGGGGTACATTCCAGTGTGAAAACTGCAGAGTCTCCGTGAAGGACACATGCTTCTTCAGTTCTTGGGTTCGAACATGCACCAGTATGAACAATGAGGTGAAGGCGTTATTCAGTTCTACTGATATCTAGAAACATATCTTGGATAATGTAACATTCCTGTCCGGTATAGCAACTCATTGCCCTGATTGCATTTTTGCCATTGTCTTTGTAATTCTCTCGACTGTTTATACTTCTCATTTGTGAGCTCTTCATTGTTTAGTATTTTATTTTTATTAGCTCCTTTTATTCAGTTCCTCCCCTGGAAATCCTGTAGACGTGTGGTGGATAAGTAGCAGGAATTTTTTTTTTTGGGGGGGACCCATGTTGTGCATGCATAAAAATGTTCACTCATAAAAATAACAGTTGGAGGTCTCAACAGGCAGTTTCCTGAAGATAAGATATGTAGTGTAAGGGATGTGGCTATATTACTGTGACATATATGTTTGTGACTATGCATATTATTATCTCACTTGCTCCTGAAGAACTGAAGCAAATTGCAATCTATGGCTTAGCATATGATTTTTTTAATGTTGCTAAAACTGAGCATAAACTATAGTAATTATTTATTATTAGCATCATTATTCGGTCTATATAAAACAGGCTTTCTAAAAAAACAAGTCACTGACTGACTGCCAGCCTTCACATTTCAGACACAGCCGTATTAAGAGACTTTCCCACAGAAGCAGATTTTGTAATTGGACCACTGTTCAAGAGTTCCATCACATTCTAGTTTCCAGTTCTGCATATTTGACCAAAACAGATGGTGCAGATGAACCCTTACCAACATCCAAATGGTTAAAACACATTTTTTTTTTTCAGAGCAAGAAATCAGTTGTTCTAAACGGATGTTGTCTTTGCTTGAGGTCCAGTGGTCGTTAGTTGGTCTGGATGGTGAAACATGGTTGTCATTCACCTGTCAGACTGAGTCACTGCTCAGCAGCGCTGATGGCAGGAACGAGGTAGACGTCTGAGGGAGTGGGGTGGGCACTTTAGGGGGAACAGGGGTCACATTTACCATCAGGATCGGACACAGTCTTGCATACTGAATTGACCTCTGCTGGGGGAGCAGTTGCAACATGCTCCTCGATCCGTAAATTTTGGACCCTTGTCTATTGTTTCCAAACTAGGTCAAGGGCCTGTGCTATCAAAATCAATTTGAGCTGCAGATTGATTGAAAAAGGAGGGGCAGAGTGGTTAAAAACATGGCTAAGCAAATAGCCTGAAAATCCCAAGGTGCTATAGTTAATCTGTATCTAGGGATGCAATTAGTGATGGTGGGCATATGGACCTTAACATTATGAAACTGTATGGCAACCCCTGGGAAACAATATAGACTCGCCACTGAATTGTATGGAAAATGGAGACCATTGTGTTAAAGCTCTCAAATGAAAAATCAGGAAACAAAAGGTGATCGCTAACATGATACATTTACATACATATATTTAGACACACATTGATAAAAGTACCCAAACATGTAAACGACATGCCAGCTCTAAAACAGACATAACCCTATGCACAGCTTCAAAGACCCTATATAATGCATTGTTTTCTGAACAAAGAAAAATGGGTTGTATTTAATTCCAATAGATGAGGTTATATTTTTTGTATTTCTTTAAATGTGAGAAAAACATATTTTATTTTATTTTATTTTACTTTATTTTCACAATCTATATCAGAATCTTTGGATGAGATAATATTTAGTATTTCTTTAAATGTGAGACAACATTTAAAATTTAATTTAATTTAATTTAATTTAATTTAATTTAATTTAATTTAATTTAATTTAATTTAATTTAATTTAATTTAATAATTGAGCTTTTATTTTATTCTTTTATTTAATTTTATCACAGCAATCTGACGTAGAGCTTGGTTTATTGGGTTGTATTTGATTTCACTGGATGAGATTATTTTTTGTACTTCTTTAAATTTGAGAAAATGTATTTAAAATGTAATTTAAATTCATTTTAATCTTTTTTTATTTTGTTTTGTGACAGCATATGGAATAGAGCTTGGCAGTCCAAAAATATTGGGTTCTATTTATTTTAATTGGATTTTATTTTTTATTATATATTTATTTTTTGTTTGTTGTTTTCACAGCTATATGACATAGAGTTTGTGTACTGGGTGATTAATTGTTTTGCTGAGAATCATAATATTTAGGATTCTGGCAATGATAAGAGGTGACAGTAAAAGTATATGCAACTCATAAAGATGTTATTTTCCCTTCAAATAACATGATGACCATAAACGTACAACAGACCCAAAGCCCAGCCTACCCATAACCCCCATTTTCTAGTCTGCTCCTAATCTTGAACTGAGATAATCAAAGAATAAAACTGTATTTGTTTGCTTTTGTTTTAGCAAACACATAATCTCTCTAAACCTTGTCCATTCAATACCCCACTTTACCTCATGATCCCAGATTAGTGTGACTATAGGAGGCGCGTCCTGCAGGATATTAAGGAGTTAATTGATAGACGTGTGATAATCAATAAGTCTGGCATCTGTGTATTGGGATTAGTTTTAGAGGACCAAATGTAATGATATGGATTGCGATGAGCCAGTAAGCAATGAGCACATATTTCTAATTAAATCATCAATGTGGCTGACAGCCATAGAGCCTGTAGTAAAATACTTAAACCTCCCTCAGTGAACACTTTAATGCGCTTTAATTGATTCCTGCCAATAATATAATTAGTTAAGCCAAGGCCTGCTCTGCAAGAAGAAGGGAAAAAATGCCTCTGGGTTCAGCAAAATCTACTTGCTTATTAAAAACATGAGTAACTTAAAGGTCCCATTTTTCGTGCTTTTTTGAAGCTTTGATTGTGTTTACAGTGTGCAATATAACATGTGTTCATGTTTCGCGCGTAAAAAAACACAGTATTTTTCACACAATTCACTTATCTGTATATCGGCTGATGACTTCCTTGTTCTATAAAGTCCCTCCTTCAGAAATACGTAACGAGTTCTGATTGTATCAGCGGTTCCTCTGTTGTGATTCGACAGCAGCTGAGCGCACGCTGCCCTCCTGGAAACGCGATTGGGCTAGTTCTGGACTAGTTTTGAGAAGCAAGTGGGCAGGATTTGTTTTGAAAACCTGGCAATCCTGATCTGAACGCACGTGCTGGAGATGTACTTCTAATCACAGGAGCGTTTTTACTGACGAGATGCGCATGAAAATCACATATGATTTTTTTGCACAGCCCTACCATGTGGTTAACAAAGCTAAACAGCGTTGCCCTTTGTGTAATAAGTTACAGAAACTATTAAACGCACCAACTTAAATAATAAAATACACTTACCGGTTGTGGTCCATAAACAACGCCTTCTCCAGACAAAGAGGGAACTGGTCCATCTTTCAAGAATAATCTTTGTGTGAATCCGGCATCAAACTGATTGAGATTGAGGAAGCTGTACTCAGCAAAATGTGCTGCACATAGTTTTACATGTGGATTATAATTTTCGGGAACCGAGTTAAACATAAATTGTAACCCCTGATCTCGAAGTACAGCGTCCCTGGGAAAGCCAAGCAAAGGTGATTGGACTCCGAGATGAAAATAACACCGTTTCGACGACATGGCGACAAACACAAACGCAACTCTTCCTCTTCTCCGTCGGAGCACAACAAGACCACGCCCCCTTTTTTGTGTATTCATGTGGGGGGAGGTTAGTCAAAAAACGGTTTTAGTGACATCATTCCTGCAGGAACTAGAGGGATGTAGTCCAAACGGGTCGTTCGTTGTAGGCAAATTCTGTTAAATAAAATATCTCGCTTGGCATTGAACTTTGAGCTTTAGAATTTTACAGATATTATTTATACTCTAACAACAACCTTACACACTAACTCAATTTTAAACATGGGATCGTGAAGAACGGGACCTTTAAGTGAGTTTTGTTTTATTATTACAGCTTACAGTTTCACATTGGTTAGTGCTGTGTATGTTTATTATCTCTACTATGCAAGGATGTAAAGGAAAGTAAACGATGTGCACTGCCTTTGTATTGTAACTAAGACTCCACCAAAGTATGAAACCCAGTGCTAAAATTATTGTTACAGTCCCTCATATCTAACACAGCAGAAACAATGAGCTGACTTGGGCTCTATTTCTGGAAGAGCATATTTTTATTACACACATCATAATCTAAATATATTATTCTTTGTTCTTTGTTGTTGCAGTGGCATGCTGTGTTATATCAGTCAGTTTTCAGTAGTGTGTAAATCATTACAAATTCTCAAAGCACAGAATTGTTCCCCAGTACCATTGTTGAACTGTTTAAAAATAATCTATGATCTTAAATATGTGCTATGAGGGGGGAAAAGGAAAAAATAGACTGTTAAAAGTTAAAATATCTTAACAATGGAAGTTGGATCATGGTGCAACTAAAACAGACTTTGCAAGACTGACAGGAGTAGTGTGAAAATACTTTAGATAACCCGGTGTCGATAAATGCGAATAGATCAGCTGATGCTAAACTTATAATATGTCTCTGTAACATAAGAAAGGCTGGGGTAAGAGGAAGACAAGACATTATTACTGTCCAAAGAGCATGAAACATTATCTCGTCCCCTCCCTTCCTTTTTTTGTATGACACGTCGGCTCTTTCTGAAGTTGGTGCTTGCACAACAGATGATATTGAGGTGGCCATCTTTATTAATCATAAATGTATGGAGGAAGTCATAAGACAAGATCTTTCACCTTCCTTTGATTGTCAGCTTGGTATTGTTGGAACATTTGGACATAAACAAACAGTCCAAAAAGTCCAAGCCCAAATGAATTCTGATTCTTATGTAAGAACACAACATTACATCACTATTAAGACACAGGACTTTATTCTTGCTTGCCTGTGCACAAAATTGTGAAGGTAACCCTTACGACAAAGAAGTTTATCCAAGTGTGCTATTTGTATACTTCTTTTAAACTATAAATAGCAAAGTATGCTTTTAGTTTACTTTTTATGTACTTCTCAGAAATGGGCTTTATCCTCAGAAATATACTTAAAATGACATTTAAGTATACTTGACTTATACTTACAAAAAGTCTAAATATATCTGAGCTATACTTGTGCTCCTAGAATCTGTGTTTTAATTATTATATGGTAGAAGAAAAAAGAAACAGATTAAGGTTGTTTAAGGTTATTTAAAAGCCAAAAATGAATGTCCTTTTATTATTATTATTGTTATTATATTCCTCAATATTTCGACATAATACACTAGAACAGGTACATTTAGAATAACTACTACAAAAATGCTCTAATTTACATAACTAGGTAGGAAACAGCACAGGAACTCGACTTGGTTAATAAATTTTGTGAATCTGTCCATTGAAACTAATCATTCTAATGAACTAATTCACTAGATGTATCAGAAGACAGAGTAAACCATATAAACAAGAGTTTATTTGATTACCCCATAAGCTCAGATATTAAAATCAGCGATTTGAGTGTTTAGTCACGCTACACTACGTTGGATCATTAGATAAAGTAACTTGTTAATGGTAAAGCTACAGTATTGTGAACTAGCATTACTTTTATTGTCTTCCTAGAACATCATTTTTATTAAACAAGAGGATGGTTTCTGCTGTCCTGTGTTTCAATGGGTGTCTTAAAGGTGTGTTTGATAATGATTGAGTGTGGCTCAGCTACTTTAGACTAGTTTAGGCTGCCCTGCCATTACTTTAAGTTCTCATGAAGTTATTCTAGTTTGATGGAGGCCTTTGTAAGTTGTGCCCTTGTGGCTAAAGAGATGTAGACTTTTGAATCACTCCCTGCTGAGAGTATGGTGCCATCATTAACGTTGGCCAGTCCATTGAAGACAACGGTCTGAGGGGGTCTCTAAAAAGGCCAGGCATTGTTCGCCCTGGGTGGGGTGTGGGCAAGAGGAATGTGGGCCGAACGTGAGCCATGCAAGGCCTGAGAGAGAGACACCATTGTCCCCAAAGCCACCCCCAAACCCAGAGAAGAGCGAGGGAGGCAAGGGGTCAACTCTCACCAGCCGCATGGCCTTGTGGAAGAACGCCGCTCCACACAGCATTTTGGGGCTTGAACAATTCATGTAGAGTTCAAACTCATTTAGAGTTTCCAAAACGCTGCTCGGTTTTTTTCTCATTGCGATACAGTCCTTTAAATGACACACTCAAGAATCTGCCCCTTTCACGTTTAGTGGAATCAAATGATAAATAAGGACACAAAGACACTTAACAAAAGGGTTTAATGGTTCATTTTATCCTCAGCGTCACTGGATTGGACACTAAAGCCAATGAGAAACAATGACACAGCTGGGTGTTGTTCTTCAGACCGCCGAGTGTGTTTTAATGATAAAAAGATTGTGTTGGGAGGACAAAGTTTGTTAAGAAAACATCCTTTTAGATAGCGCCTGAGAAAAACTAGTAAAGCGACTCAGCAGCGATCTCGCCGTACCCCAAATATTTGCTCTCATAAACATACTGAGGACTTCCGTACGTTACCGTCCAGTCCTGCCGAGCAGCTCATCTCTTATCAGCTCTACATCTTTATCTTGGCATCCTTGTTTATTTTCTTTTTGGCATCAGTGCCTGTGTGTGTGCTCGTGGAAGTGAAGTTAGCCGAAATGTAGAAGCCCCTGGAGGTGAGCCAACTGGGAAGAAGAGGAGGGGGAGAAAACAGAGAAGTGCTTCCCTTCTCTTTTATCATCCTCTAGTGGGAAAATATGTGATAAAGAGAGCTGCTAGTTCAGAGGCACCCGGACTATAAACACAGCTCACAGGGACAAAGACAGAGCAGGTCAGGGGCCACATAGCACCGGGCCAGTGGAAAAAAAAAAAGCGCCAAGGAACTCTCAACAATGGCCAGGGAACAAGCTCCTCTGAGGGCAGAGAGAAGAGAAGAACAGGGAGCACGTTTCTGACAAGTGTTCACTTCACATTCTTCCGCTTTCCCAAGCCACCCCTCTCCCCCACAGTCTCTTCCTCTGTGTCTCATATCACACTCGGACCATATGGCAGTGCAATTATCACACTAGAGTAAGATGTTGGTCATGCACTCACTTGTCGTTTAGTTTATTTTGCTCAAGCTGAGCAAGGAGTGGCACAGGGAATGTTAAAACTGAGTCTTTGCTGATAATTTGCAAGAAGGTGCAAAGTATGTAAGGAATGAGAACAGACCACTGAATTATTGAAATTAATGTACACCCTCAGGGAGTAAATGCAGACAGGTCGCAACTCAGGTGTGCGTTCGTTTTAAGTTATTTGGGTGGGGTTCGTCTCAACACATATTTCTTTCTTTTTTGTCCCAAAAGCTGTGTCAAAAGTGTTTAGAGTTGTCCAAACCATCATTACTAGTTCAAAAGAGCACTCTAAACCATTTCTAAGCAGTTATTGAAGTAATAAAGGCTGTGTTTGTGTGAGAATGAGAGAGACCAAGCATGTGTAATTGCCTGTGTCTGCTGCGGTTCTCAGCATTTTTGGCCACTATAAATTACACAGCTATTGATTTGAGTAAAGTTGTACTTTTTAATTTGTTTAATTATATCATAATTTAACTAAATATTTTAGTTGCAGCGATTTACTGTAGAAGAAAAGGTTTGTTTTGTTTTGAAGAAAGAAAGAAAGAAAGAAAGAAAGAAAGAAAGAAAGAAAGAAAGAAAGAAAAGATGCATCAAATTAATGAAAAAATGGCAGTATATACATTCATAATGTTATGAAAGATTTCTGTTTCTAATAAATGCTTCTCCTCTAGAACTTGCTGTGCATCAAAGAGACTTAAATCATGGGTTCAGTTACACTAAAAACTTTTAAGCAGCTAAAAATGATAATAATAAAAACCTTCGCCATCACAGAAAAAGTAAAAATATATTTAAATAAATTCACATAGAATTTTTTTATTTTAATATGTAATAATATTTCATTATATTACTTTTTACTGTAAAAAAAATTGAAAACTACATTTATATAACTATAATAATAATAATAACTAGATTATTAGATTTGCTTTGTTTCAGAGATCTGCATAGCTTTTTGAATAGATATGGAACTAAAAAGCACTACTTCGTAGTCAAGCAGTTCAATAAAATGAATCAGCATTTTGAAAGATCTGTCAAACAAACAGAATAAGGTTTCATGAATTTTCCTGTGGCGATGTTGATTTCAGCTTTGCATTCATCAGACACAGTGTGGCCATCAGTTTGGCGTGAATGTGCTGACACAAGTGTTTTTGGCGCATGGCGGGGATTAAGTCACTAGATGTGCTCTACACTTCCCAGATGGTGGGGACACCCCGGCTGGCCTGGGCTGCTTTTGAAGGGAGGGTAGAGGGGATAACTAGCTTTTCCACCTGGTCATCTCACCTCAAAAGGCGAGAGAGGGAACAGTGCAAATTAAACGATGATGAAGTGGAGGGGTTATCCATCTGCATCCTCAATGTCAGCCACAGTCCACCCGCACACACCCTCAAAGAGGACTGGACACTCACCACAACCCTCCCTAAATCCCCTCGGGATGATTTAGGCTCGTGTCTGAGGCAGATGGGCTAGGTTGGCGCGCTCTGGGCATGGGTGAGCGGTAAGTGCTAATGCCATAGCAGATTTGTGCCGTTGACCTTTGTGTTTGATCCTATTAGTGGCTGGATGGGAAGATGGACATTGAAATTATGGGGCCCAGAGCTCTGTTCATTTATCCGGTGTGTGGGGGGGTCGGGGTCACTCAGGCTTCAGTCCAAGACCTATCACTGTATAGTCACCCTGACCTTCTGACCTCAACAAAGACACATATACTGACCACAAAACAACATACTGGCTAATGTGTCTTACAAAACCAAATATGGATCACTGTGAACCAACAGTGACATTGCACCTGCCCTTCTAAAATGAAAAATGCACTTAATTGTATTAAATGTGCACTTGTAGTGTACTTAAGATCTTAAAAGTAGATTGAAAAAAAATAGGTAATATAACATTAATGAAATAAAAGGTTAATTGTACTTTAAGAGAGTACACTTTCATTGCTATGTTTGTTTTAATACATTTAAGTACACTTTAAAAAAAAAAAACTTTGTAATATCCAATTAATGGTCTTATTTTCATAAAATTAAGTGTACTTTTTGTTTTAGAAGAGTGGGTGTGATGTTACTGTTGGTTCAAAGTGTTATGTTGCATATATGTTCTGAATATGATGTACGGTTTGGAATGACATGAGGGTGTCAAAAATGTACTGTTTCCCACACTAATTACATTATCAAAGCTGAATTCTCAGATGGTGAGAACTACAGTTTAGCATACTTAAAAAAAAAAACAGTAGGCCTTCTTATTATAGCAATAATAACTTAAGTGAACACTTTATGTAATGTTTTACAGACACTTAATGTATAATGTTAATTGCAATTAAATGCAAATGTATTATAATTTACATGTATATATTAAATGCAGATAGCTGAACAGCAGATTGTACAGTGATTTATGACCCACTTCTTCTACACCAGGGGTCATTTGTCATCTTTACACCTGCAATTTAATTACTTTGTATCTGGCAAGCAAATAAACAAGTATAAGAGACACAGAGAAGCTAAAAGAAAGAGGGGACTAAAGAAGGAATGAAGGCACTTTGGAAACACTACATATGCAGACCTCATTTTAACTGGAAGTCTGTGTGTGTGTGTGTGTGTGTGTGTGTGTGTGTGTGTGTGTGTGTGTGTGTGTGTGTGTGTGTGTGTGTGTGTGTGTGTGTGTGTGTGTGTGTGTGTGTGTGTGTGTGTGTGATGTCACCAGACTCTGCTGCCAGATCTGAGTGTGTTAGAGGAGCGTGGCGGCTGGCTGGCCCCCCAAGCAGGCCGGACTGCTGGAAGCAGAACACAAACCTCATTTCCAAAAGAGAGAGGCAAAAAAAAAAAAAAAAACACACAAGCCTCTCTGATTAGGACATGAGCCCAGATGAAAGTCGGCAGTGCCAATCAGTGATGAGTTAGGGGCACCCAGGGAGGAAGTGGGCCCGCCACAGGCATTCTGGGCCGTCTAGTTGTTACCATTGAAACGGCTCCCAGAAACAGAAACAAATCATAAAAATGGGGTTGGGAGACGAGGATACGTTTTAGAAAATGTTATTATAATCATTTCTCCCCCTTTGCAGCTACAGTATCTGAGATGTGCTCTGGAAGAAAGTTCAACCATTTTCTTTTCCCACAAAAGCCGTGGGCTTTTCCCTCCACTCGCACCTTTTTTTAAATGTTGGTGTAACGGTTAAAGGTCATGATCATTTTTTACTTTTACTTTTTAACTTTAAGCATTGTACTTTCTCCAAACCAGTACTCCCACTTCATGACATCACTCCATCATGACTGATGCCTATTGAACTGCGCTGCCAGATGTGGCTTGTTTCTTATGTAACAATGCGATCCTTTCGACAATAAGCTTAGCTTAGATTAGCAATGCCGTGTTTTCTTTTAGATTCAGTTAATAATGCACTCTGGCCACATTCAAATCTTTGAATACAAGTTGTATTTGGTTTTGGAATACTGTATTGTACTGTCACACATTGTGATGTGTTGAAAGGTTTATTGTAGTTTTGATATGGCTTGTTTTATAACCACCCCTCACTTGTTAAAACACTTGAGCATTGAAGAGAGCATTCATGTCTTGTTGAGTATTCCCATTTGAGATGTACACACCAGTATGCAGACAAGGTGTGAAAGAAGGGTCAGGCATGAGCATGTAGGAAGAAGACGTACAGCCCATGTGGGAAAAGACAGACTCCGTGGGTCAAAAGGTCACTGTCAGTCCCTTTGGACGCCTTTCATCAAATTTGTTGGATAAAACCATCAAGGTCTCTTAGGCCTGATCTGACTAAATAACTAATATGACCAAAAACATTTTAATTATCTTATTTTATTTTTTAATGCAGGCTAATATTGTGAAAGATACATCTTTTTTTTTCTTTCACTATAACACCAACGTTTTGTGTTTTTTTATGTTTACATGTTATTAATGTCTAAAGTATTAAGATCTAATAAATATTCATTTTAACTTATAGGTCTAATTATTTACATGGCATGCTAATTAATTAATGAAATAAATCATATTTAAAAATGTAATTAGAAGTCAATATGTGAGTAAACAATTGCTTAAATTTTAGTTTTATTTATGTTTTATGTTCTTCTTGTAGTGCATTTTGGTGAATGGACAGACAAACAGCTCTTGAAGATAGCAGGTACCATTTCTTTCTCACGTTTCCATAGAAGTGAAGAAAAAAAAAGAGAGGGGAATGAAATGCTTTGAGCATGCACCACAAAATAGTTGTGGATGAAACAGCGGCAGTGCTGGGGTTTTGGACTGAGATTATAAGGCAGTGCTATTACGTTTTCCACTACAGGATTTACCCCTATTCCCTTAACCCAGTCTACACAGCTGCTTGCACGTTTGGTGGGATGCATACTGTGTGTTTCACATTCTGCCACACTCATAAACCAACCTCTCAGACAGACATTAAAACGCTGAGGATGAAAACGATATGAGGTGCAACATTTGATTTTTTTCGCCCTCTTCCAGCCACATAAGATGGATAAGCATAGGATTCTGCCAACCTCACAAACAGCATGTGTTGCCCTCTTTCTTCTTAGTATAGACTTCTACAGAGGCAGCAACTGTTTATTTTTCCTGGTGGTATGGTAGCATTACCAGACTAACGATAAGAGGCTTTTGTAAATACAGTTGTTTATAAGTCTACAAGCTGGCCAGATCTACACCATTAGTATGAGATTTCAGTTTATTCCTGCTTTCTTCTTTGACGGTGCAAGAACCCCTATACATCAATCTGGCTTAATGCAAAGCATATCCAAAATGTTCTTACACCACAAAACCCCCACAAACATTCACAATTCAATTTGATGGTCTCCTTCGATGTCAGTGTTAAGTCAATATCTTTTTTGACTTAATCATATTAGAACAGATAGATCAATAGCCCTCATGTTTTGCATTTGGAGCAAATGGCCTAGTTAAAATCATGCGTGGGGCCCCAATCATTTGTGAGGGGCCCCTCACGTCATAATGAGGCAATCTCTCTCTCTCTCTCTCTCTCTCTCTCTCTATATATATATATATTTTTTTTTTTTTTTTTTTTGAGGAACCAATATATATATATTGTTTTTTTCTATGACATCGCTGGGAAAACACATTTTAAATCTTTATTTTTAAGAATGCAGCTGCTTTACTTTGATGCAGAGTATTTTTTAAAGCAGAGTGTAATTCTAAAGTAGTTTCCTTCTCATTTATATTATTGTAAAATGCATTTAAAATGTAAATCTATAGCACACTTTCTACATAACAGAAATCGAGAAAAAAAAATTAATCAGAACAGTCAGAATAAACATATTTAAGAAATGTCTAAACCACTGTTCTTCTCTATAAAATTATATTATTTAATCTCTGCCATAAACATCCATGCACAATGTCACTATTTGTGGGTGGGGCCTCACTTTAAGGCTAATGTGGGAGGAAAGGAGGAGTCAAGATTTGCAGTTGGTCACTGCTGCCAGTTACAGACAAACATTAGTCAAACACAATCAATAAGGACAATGTGAAAGCTCCAATTATCCTGATTATGGTCTTGACTATGAAGGCGTGAGACAGCCATGTGCAGCATTTCGGGGACAGTTCTGATAGACATATATCATAGATCAATACTACTTGAAGCAAAAACATGCAATAACCATAACCCCCTATCATGGGACGATCATCCGCTGCTTGCTTTCTCACAAACTCAACCTCCAAAAGCATTTATTTGCAAGGTATGGATTACATAGAAATCTTTAACATCAACCATATGACTGTCTGTTTGCAGTCCACATGTTTTGATTGTAAAACATGACTTTGCGAACAAGAAAAAGCTTTGATTTCATCTGGTCCAGACTCTTCATAACATATATCTCCACAAGACCAACTGATGGTCTTTCTCTAAATTGCCTCAAATAGTAGCTTAGGCTCTTAACATAGCACTTTACACAATTATCGCCATAGTAGTAAGTTCACTTGCACCCCATGCAACATATTGGGGGAATTTACAATGAATGAACAGTGCCTGCTGAAAGCATTGCATATTTGCACAAGCTGTCTGCATTTTACAGTCCGATTCATTCAAAGAATCAAACAAATCAGGTAATGACACAATTTTCAGTTTTAAAGATCAGTTGCAGCAGACTACCACAATTCGACATACATTACTGAGACTGTACCTTATCGCCTTGTTTCCATCTATTACTAAGCCTGCCTTCAAGTGCACCTGGGAAACTTGTACTTCCAAGTCAGGCCTTCATTATTATGATATGTCACACACTCAAGTTGGAACCAGTACATTCAAGTGTCCTTAAACAAAACTGGAGAATCATATCGTGAACAGCAAACCCTTATCTGAATTCACAATGGTGAAATAATTGTATATCATCTAGAGTTTCTCTCTTTGCTTTGTCATTCATGTGCTCAGAAATTCTAAGTATAATATTTCTAATGCTTTTCAACTTTTCGTTCATATTTCCTCAATATAATTCCTTTTCATTTCTTTAAATGCTTTACCACTTTTGCAGGAGCGCTGTGTGTGGTGCACGAATACTGTTATCTGCACAAACCCATGTAAATGTGGTTTATGAGAAAAGCAAATGAAAACGATGAAGACAGGCATCTGCAATTTCTACCATAATCTGTGTGTTTTGGTACGACATGGCAAAGATTGTTTTGGTGTGTTTTCTCACAACAAATCCTACAATGATTACACATTAGAGCCAGGATTGTAACAGTCAGCAGGCAAAGAGTAGGCTGTCTTATGTATCTGTTTGAATGCAAATCAAGCACATGAGCATCTAAACTATGAAAACAATTTGGTTAAATACATTTTCAAAAGTGAACAAGTTTAAAACATTTTAGACATGTTTAGATCAATGAAAATGCATCTTTATACCGGGGTAAACAGCACCTTAGGCATATATACTCCTGAAATTATGGATATATTCCACTTACAATTCGCTTCTCACTCATTTAGTCATCATCTGATGAATTACTGCTTTCTTGATTACCAAAAAAAGTGTACAGTTCTGTTGGGCATTGACAGTTCAACGCTAACTGCGCCAGACCAATAGCTCTGCATTTTTTTTTTTTTTTAATAAGGCAAAATATGAGTCTAATTTACTTAAAAAAATAGAAGATTTTTGTGCAAAAAAGGTTGGCTGGTTCCATCCTGTTGTGAATTAGGGCAAATTATGAAATTATATTAAAAAAACAAAAAAACAAACGATGCTTCAGACAAAACTCATAATGACATGAACCAAACAGAGAGTTTTAAAAAGACAGCTTAGCACTAACTTTGACATGATGATGGAACAGGGGCAGGCCACATGCACCTGGAGGCAGCTCTGTCAAAGCCGGTATTGACCTAATTGTCTCCGTTTGGTGGGAGTATATCTGTCAAGAGAGAGGATGTTTAGCACAGACAAGCTTCAGTACACAGCAGTGTCAGTCGTGGTTGTGTGACAGGTAAACCAGCCCTGTGGCAGCAACCGTGCCCCCCACACCTTTATTTCCTTTCGAGCTGAATGACAGGAATAAACCTGGCTTAAACAAGAAGGACTCAAACACCACAGATATTTACAAAGGCATTCGAGGTCAAACATTACCGTTTGCAACAGAGTACAATGGGTATGTATCCAACAGTATGACAGGATTTTTTTAATTGTAAATAAGAACACCCACTACACATCCGAATACGAAACATTAAAATAGTTTGCACAGCAGATTGTTATAGTCAAGCCAAAATGCACCTCTGTATGCACATTTACGCGATGTGTGTTTTCAATTGCACATTTGTACAAATATTTGCTTTCCATTGACATTTGTGCTTGTCTTATCTTATTTTTATGGTTTGCCATGCATGCAAAGACTAGCTTTCATGCAAACATCCTTCTACTGAAATAGAAAAAAACAACAGGTTTTCACACCAATTATACCTGAACTTGCATTTCAGGTAGCGCTTGCAGCCATTGTGTAACATCAGAAAAAGAAGGGGCATGAGAAAACTTACATTGCAACGGGCCATTTTTTCTATGCCTGCTTGATCCGTGTGAACCAGACTTTTCTTTCATCATACCAAACCTGATTACGGTTGTGCCCTATGTGCTGCACAAAATCTGAAACCACTTAGAGGGGCTCCAGGAGTGAGTGAGTGAGTGTTAGGGAGCAGGAAAGAGAGCGAGGTAAAACAGTTGACTCTGAAAAGAATGAAAAGCTCTCTGCCGCCATTAGAAGGCCGTCAGACTCCATAGGAGTCCCGAGTTCTTGGGGGGGTTGGACGGGTCTCATTATATTGGCCCCCCATTTCTAAGTCCGCCAGGATATCGTAAGATTGATTGTAGCAGCCAAAAATAACAGAAGTCCAGTTTCTCTGGTGAGCTGTGGCCTGTTTTAGCTCGTTTTTGAGAATCATTCACGTTGATGTCATTGATTTAATTTTAAGCATAGAGAAGAACGCTGTGTGGGCGGAAGATCAATGTTTCAGTTTTGGGGATATGCAAGCATGTCAGCTTACATATGCGTATGTAGTCAGAGGACAATTAATAAAATGGAGGTAAACTGATGTCATGCAAGGGCATTTTACCCCTGTGGCAATGTTTAGGGTGGTCAGCTCTAGTTTAACTCAGCAGGGCAGCAACAGTTCACAGTAGCCCTGCTCAGGGGTCCCTGGGGGGCCAGAATAATCAGAGTATGGGGCCCACGTAGACTACACGTACTGACCCTCCCCCAGCAATGACTGAGTTCCCACCCAGGTGGCATCCGGAGGTCATCCATCCAACCATTTCTGAGGGCCCCTTTTTGGGGAACATGGAGAACATTGGTCTAAAACTAGACTGAGTGGAAACAAAGGGGAGTTTAGTTATGGAAACTGAAATGGAGTATTTTACTTTGATTGGATGATCAAGATAAGTTGTATGTGTAAGATAAATTGTATCTACATGTTCGCCCTTAATCCAGTATTTGATGCCTGAGACTATGACCAAAAAAGATGTAATTTAGCATTTTTTTCCCTATAATAAAACATTTCTTGTTACAAATTATATTATCAGCATAACAATGAGTACAAAATGAGTTCAAACTGTTTAATTGCACGTGAATTTCAGATTGCCTTAGTATTTTGTCCTGATTTGGTTTAATGACACAAGTGCACAAGTTTTTGCAAAACCTGATGATCATGTTTTACAGCATAATTTGGGAACATGACCTTTTGTGCAAAGTTCACACTGGTCAGTGTCACAACTGTTCTTATGTGATTACTGGCGTAAATAGTGCAGAATCTTATTATTTCTAAATTTCACATCAGATTAGGGTGTTTCTTTGTTCAGAAACATAAAGCTTCTATTGATTTCTTGATTTAAATTAGATTATCCATCCCAGATTTTCAGCGTGGTCTTACATTTTTGGACGCGTCTCTATAAGTGCACACGTTAGCCTAAATATACTATCTATGCTAACGGAGACTTGTTATAGCACTTGTGTATCATTGTTCTTTTGTTGATTATGATTGCTTCCATTGTCCTCATTTGCAAGTAGTTTTGGATAAAAGCATCTGCTAAATGACTAAATGTAAATGTAAAATATACATGTAAAGACACCGCTAGTATGTAATGGACAGTTCAACCAAAAATGTACATTCTGTCAGTTACTTACCCTCAACTTGCCATTGACTTCTATGGTGTGGGGGAACGTGCTATGGAAATCAATGTATACTGTTAACTATTTGGTTTCCAACATTTTTCTAAATATTTTCTTTGGTGGTCAACTTTAGAAAGAAACTCATACAGGTTTGAAACAAGTGGATGATGAGAAAATGATGACAGTTTTAATTTTTGGATAAACTATCCCTTTAAAGGAGCCTGTCCTCCAACAAAAAACGACCATATAGGTCATTTGTGCAAGCACCTTATAACGACCTATATTTACGTTTTAAAGTTAAGCGCCCTCTAGCGGGCGTAAAAATAATGACAGTATAGCGTTGCGTCTGTCGTCATGAAATGACGTATAACGTCATTACCAATCAAAACGCACGTTTATTTAAATGCAATGTGTGGGCTTTTTACACCGATCTCACAGTATTTCCTACATATTTTACTAAGTTGCTTATTCGTTCGAATTACCACACCTAACCCCTTCCCTAAACCTAACCATCACAGAAATCATGCTAAATTATGATTTATTGAGCATATACATTTTCGTGCATGTCCGTTCCCTGGGATCGAACCCATGATAGCATGATTACATATCAGGGTATAACACAATAATCTACCAATTGAGCTACACGAAATGCAAACCAGAGTGCAAATAAAAGAGTACAAAACATTAATATGAAAATGACCTTTCGCCGATAGGGGCGCAATTATAGTATACACTCTGATGGGTCGTATTTCAGGGATTTGGACAAACGACCTATACGAGCGTAATGGTTGGAGGACAGGTTGCTTTAAAGGCTCTCTATCACAAACCTGTTATCAAGGAGGAATAATATTTCAGCTGTCCATCACTCTCAAATTTGTTTGCTTATAGTTTTAGCTTTTAACTACAACTCCTCTTGTTGGTGATAGTTTCAATACGTTTACTGGAATGAGAGAGAGCTTCCCAAGAATTCCTCTTTTATCCAAGGCTTTGGATCCATTTTAATCTATAAACTGATCTGTAAATAAACCTTCACGTCCTAGTTCAGTCAACTGTCTAGTTAATTTGACATTGGATTAATGGACTTCAATACCATATAAGCTTGCTGTGGTTTTCCACTCAGCACCACCAAGTAATAGCCAGATGAAACTGGACCAGACACGTTGAGCTGCAGGCTCATGCTAGAATGAGGAAGTTTTTTCTCTCACTGGACGATGGTGATCTCACATGCTAGTGGAACAAACAGAGAAGGGTGCAAAAACCCCATTCATGTTTTTTCTCCCAAATGTTTCTCATTCTTGTTGCCAGAGACGTTTGTGTTGGAGGTTGAAAGCTGTGAGGGGGGTGTTCTCGCTCAGACTGTGATGGCTTTAACTGCTGCTGCTCAACATTGTAAATGTCTGTCAGAATGGATTATAAAAGCAGCTGAAGTCACCGCTCTTTGCACACCACAACCCTTTGACACAGGTCAAACCTGAGAACGCCAACCAGTACAACATGCCACAACTTCTCTTGAAGCATCCATCAATCAAGCAAAGTATGTTCACACACTGTTCTAAGCACTAAATTAAAACACTGCAGACACATGAATGCAGTCTAGAAGCCAAAAGATATGGACGAATCATGAATAACCCTCACCTATAATATGATAAGTATGTTTTGATTTTACATTATGCCTCAGAAAAAAGATTAAAGGGAAGTTTAAAGACAAAAATTTCAAGATATAATGAAAAAAACCAAACATAATTATTTGAAAGAAACATTTATTATATTTGGAATAATCATTTATTACTTTTTCAATCAACCAATCATTAAATATGTATCTTTTAACCATCAGCTTTTTGTATGTATCACAATCTACTTCAAAAACTTTCACCAACTCAAAATCATCTGGTGCGGCTAACATGTAGAAGAAAAAAAAACTATATATTAGAGACTGCAGACCCTCATGACTGTGTATTAAAGTCAGCAAGGAATTGTCTGAAAAACAGATCATTTGATATTTTTGACAATGCAAGATTAGTTGCAGTTGTAAGATGCTTTTTGGTGCAGTTTCCCAAAAACATAATTATATTTATGAATATGACAAGTGCATGGAAAATATGTTATTATGTTTTACTTAATAGTCCTTGCATTGAAACTTTTTTATCAACTCTTATTTGTACAAATTTCAAAAGCGTTTTCTAATTACATGCACATAATCGTTGAATTACACTTCATTCAAACTACTCTCTAATGGTTCATCCTGATAGGAACTTCTACCACAGGGAGGCAATTGACACATTACACATGGACGAAATGTAAATGAAGGAAAGCTTGCCCAGCCATTCTCACCTTAATCTCTCCAGCTGCATGATAATGTCAACAAAACCCTGAAATCTGGCTCAGCTGGTTTGCACATCCTTGTCTGCTGTCTGTTTACAGTCACAGAGTTCATATGTAAATGCAAATAGGGGGTTCTCACTGGGTGACAACAGTTCTGCTTAGGAAGGCCAAAGGAAAACAAACAAACAAGCATTTCACTTTGAAGAGGGTCCCCAATCTTCACCCAACCACACCAAGAATGACTATCAGCCGCTCTACATAACAAATGGGTGATCTCAAACTCATGCAGCAAGAAAAGTTGATATCACATAACAAATGGGTGATCTCAGACTTATGCGGCAAGAAAAGTTGGCAGATGTCAAGATAATCAGCGAAACGCAACTTTCTGAGGGAGAGTCTGTTTGCACTGGAGCTGATAAATTCAAAATAAAGATGTTTTATTTAAGTGGGGGATATAGAGAGTTCCTGGGGGTTTATGGGAGAGGAACTGGCCCTGGAATGCATCTTTAGATCACTGCACTGGGGTGGGCTTTAAAAGCTCCTTAGAGAAAGTTTGAGCGATTCACAGCCAAAGGTCACATTCTCTGGCTTTAGACTTGAATAATTAATATTTATAAGGGTTTAATACCAGTTAGAAGACCTAACTAACACTCCCACACTCCCACTTCCGTAGCCAAACATGTAATCATGTCCTAAGAGAAAGATTTTGAAGATAATGGGAGGATTAACACGTGATTGAGGATTGATAATGACTTACGATTTCACAGACATGTAACTCTTGAAAATTTATTTATTTATTTAGGGCACCGTGGTAAGTCCAATATTAAGATCTTAATGATGGACAAACTTTGTTTGAGAAAGATATTTTTAATGGTAAATGTATTAGTGTGAAAACCAGACAGGATTAATAAAGTTAAATTATCTGAATTTTTTTTGTATGGTGGAATTCAGTGACCATCATAGCTTAACAAGCTTAAAATATAAGAACATTTATTACAGAGAAATAATAATGTTTGTGTGCTGTCACTACTGTTTTGACTATTGTGTTTTATTGCTTCATATCTAAAACTGTAAAAAATATTTACTGTAAAAACAATGTTTCTTAAACATTATTAGAGTACATTTTACAAGGAACGAGATACAAGATGCAAGTTCAGATATTAAGTAATAAGTAACATATAGTAGTAGTTATGTTTAGGTATAGGGTAGGGTTAAGGGATCTGGATTTTAGACATGTGTAATAACACATTAATATGTACTTTATAAATACTTATAAACAGTCAATTTGCTTGTAATATATTTATGCTAAAAAGCAATTAGCTAATAGTAATTAGTGTTTCCTAATCTAAAGTGTTACCCTTCAAAATTTCATGTTTAATTTATTGAGTTACTTGTCATTTCTTTGTAGTTATTTGTGAAAATCGTTTTTTTTTTTTTATTATTATTATTTTTAGTGTATTTTTAAAATTAAAATAAAAACATTTGTACATCTAAATGGGACAGATATATTGAAAAAAATAATACTAGAGTGCTAGAAGTCCAATGTGCTTAACTTTAAGTGCAAATACCTACGAATTCTAATGAGATCCCATTGGAGTTGTCTATTTTCTAGGGAAGGATGTTTCTTTGATACACATTCCATTAGCGTCTAGTGTCGAGGACAATTTACTTTCAAGAGGGGAACACAAAAAGTGTTTGTCAGTGTGCTGAGATTATTACCATAATTGAGATTACTGGCGATGAGGCCGTCCTGTGTTGTCTTCTTAATAAACACATTGTGGGCATTATTACGAGGCATAAAAAGGGATGGAACGGCGGATGATGGAAACCCCGCGGCGCAGCAGCACTCATCTGCCGCAGTCCCAGCATCCTATGGGCCACAGTGGCGTGAATCACGCTAACCTGATTAGCGGCACGCATCCTTCTTCTGCTTTGTGTGTGTGTGCGTTGCATTTTGTCACTGACCCAAGCGGGAGTTCAAATGCGATTACGTCCCCATGAACAGACGGAACCTCGAGATCGCTCTCCAATGGCTGCGCTCGTAAAACGAGGGGGAAGATAATGAGCCTGTCCGGTGTGCTTCTGACAATCTTGAACGTGCTCAAAAAGACAAGAGTGGGAACTGATAGGCAGAAAAAGATCCAGAAAAGAGCCTCAGAGGAAGAAAGAGAAAGATCAAACCTTCATGCCCTGTTATGGCTCATAAAGGGCACATCACAGGAGGAGCACAGTGAGGGACTGTGTCATTATCTGAGATGGAGAAGATGAGGCCCACGCCTGCTTAGAGCGAATATAAATATGCACATTCCCATGACAAACAATACCCACATCTCAATGCCTGCGAGAGAGTCCCAGTTTACAGCTGTCAGACCTTGTCATTACATAACTCACACTGTACCACCACAGCTAAATATTATAGAATTGTATTGCAAAAAACACACATTTTGCATTCATAATGCCATTTCAAGATAGAGCCTACAGTTTGTGAGCAGAGTAAAAACGTACATTTAGTAATTTTACCTCGCACGATCAGGGGCCGACGGCAAACAAAGACTTCCGTTGGAAGACAGGTGTTTGAAACAACAGGCAGAAGGTAAATAAAGCAAGCCGCTGATGCTGAATCTTGGTAATTAAACCAATAGTTTAAGCCCCAGCCTCAGGTTTAAAACGGTCACACCGAATTGGAGCATCCTGCATAGATCTTCCACTACAGTTAGAAGGCGGGTCTGTGAGTCATAATGTACATTAGCTGTTCTTCATTCTTATCAAGAGCACCTGTACTTGACATATGAGTCAAACTGCAAAGTAAACAAGCTTATTTCACTGTTTGTTATGCTTTGTGTAAAAAAAAAAAAACCTTGGGGAATGTTCTCCACACTTAGCAAACTTCCTTTTTTAAACAAAGAAAAATTATTCCATTTAACTATGCTGTATTTGTCATTTAAATTCATACTGGTACTGTTTCATCTTGCCCTGAAGCTTTTTTCTTGCCTTACTAGACAATTTCTAGTATGCAATACACACAATAAAACCCGTACGATTTGCTTGAGATATGAAAGGCTTGCCTGCTTTACTTAAAACATTCCCGGGGCTTTTCCAGGTTATACAAACAGTTTATTATAAACTTTCAAGGAACAGTCTGCCTTCTTTAGGCGGCCAAGGCAAAATGAATGCAAAATGATGCAAATGAGCTGCTCGGAACGTGCCACAACCGCATCAACATTTTTTTATGAAGGTCAAACAAAAGCTGGCTCTGAACACGCTGCCTTCATCTTCTTCTCTTGCTTTCGTTATGCCTGAGGCACGCTGGTGGTATTGCATTTCCTCAGCAACACAGTCAAATCCATGCTCTAAATGAATTCTACTGAAAGAGGTCTGTATTTCATTTGAAGCAGCCCGAGTCCAGCTGAAGGTAACCTCTCACATCACCACGGTGGGCGGCGAGCTCGAGATCTGGGGTTTTCGACAACCAGTGCGAGAATCATTAATGTATAAAAGGTTGTATGGTTCAAGGATAATGAAATGAAATGAAATTAGAATACATATATTGATTGTACAGGCATAGTCTATTTGTCCACATGTCATAGTAACAAGAAACTGTGCTTTAAACCACAGGTAAACAGCTGTAGTTTCAGCCACACAATTTTATGCTGCTGTTTGTAAATGTTCTTTGGAAGACAGATATGGGAAACACCAAAATCCTTGGACTGTGTTGGTAATGATGGAACTTACGACCATCATGCATTTGGGAAACGTGTTTATGGAATAATGCATATTTCCTTCCTTTAAAAATCAAAGATTGAATGGAGTGATGTATGTTAATACAGTCTGGAGACGGCGAGGCACTTGAATTTCGGGGGCGCAGACAGAGAGCTATGAAGATTTATCAGGTCACCTGGGGCACACTGACAGCCTTTGAGCAGAACATTCAAATGGCTGTTGGGAGAAGGAGCAGGTGATAACGCTCTCCAGCCCCCTCTCCCAGCATGCTCATATTGTGTGTGTGTATGTGTGTGTGTGACAGAATGCAAGTGCTCTTTGTATGTCTACCTCAAGACAGGAAAAAAGAGGGTTACGAGGGCATTCAGAAGCAAATGAGCAGAGAACCAGCGTCCAGAGGCTGTCAGAGCGAGAGAGAGAGAGAGAGAGAGAGAGAGAGAGAGAGAGAGAGAAAGCAGTGTGAGGATTCAGAATCATGAGTCAAGCAGACCGGTGTCACTCGTCAACTTACCTTCTAATGTTGAAATACTGTCAAACCAAAATGTATTCAGACACCTTCAACATTTCTCACTTTATCACAATTTATTAGCTAAAATGGTAATAAATTATGACAAGAATTCAGAACAAATCTATTTTGATAATGCCATCCTGCTGTTAGACTGTCTCACAAATGAATTAGGTTAAATAGCTGTCAGCTGTTAAATTTAAAGGGTTAGTTCACCTAGATAGCAAAAGTATGTAATTAATAACTTATCCTCATGTTGTTCCAAACCCGTAAGACGTTTATCTTTGGAACACAGTTTAAGATATTTTAGATTTAGTCCGAGAGCTCTCAGTCCCTCCATTGAAGCTGTGTGTACGGTATACTGTACATGTCCAGAAAGGTAAGAAAAACATCATCAAAGTAGTCCATGTGACAACAGAGGGTCAGTTAGAAGTTTTTGAAGCATCGAAAATACATTTTGGTCTAAAAATAGCAAAAACGACGACTTTATTCAGCATTGTCTTCTCTTCCGTGTCTGTTGTGTGAGAGAGTTCAAAACAAAGCAGTCTGGATATCCGGTTCGCGAACGAATCATTCAGTTCACCAAATCTAACTGAATCGTTTTAAACGGTTCGCATCTCTAATACGCATTAATCCACAAATGACTTAAGCGGTTAACTTTTTTAATGTGGCTGACACTCCCTCTGAGTTCAAACAAACCAATATCCCGGAGTAATGCATGCACTCAAACAGTACACTGACTGAACTGCTGTGAAGAGAGAACTGAAGATGAACACCGAGCCGAGCCAGATAGCGAACAATGGACTGACTCATTCACGAGTCAAGAACCGGTTGCATCGGTTTTCGGATCACCAGTAGTTCTTTCGGACAGTTCGATTCAATAAACCGGTTGAAGAAAACGGTTCACCAGTTCTTTTGCGCTCGACGATTTTGCGATGATTGCCCTTGATTCAAGCCTTCGGTTTACCCGCGCTCATAACATTAGCACAGAATCAGTTCAGAATCAATCACCAAAAGAATCAGTTCGGTTCATGCGCTCTGTGTGTCAGTCTGCTTCACGCTGAATCACACAACACATGCGCAGTATCATCAGCTCCTCGGTTCTTCTTATCTGGCTCGGCTCGATGTTCATCTTCAGTTCTCTCTTCACAGCAGTTCAGTCAGTGTACTGTTTGAGTAAATGAATTACTCCTTGATATTGGTTTGTTTGAACTCAGAGGGAGTGTCAGCCACATTAAAAAGTTAACAGCTTGAGTTATTTGTGGATCAATGCGTATCAGAGATGTGAACCGTTTAAAACGATTCAGTTCGATTTGGTGAACTGAATGATTCGTTCGTGAACCGGATATCCAGACTGCTTTGTTTTGAACTCTCTCACACAACAGACACGGAAGAGAAGACAATGCTGAATAAAGTCGTCGTTTTTGCTATTTTTGGACCAAAATGTATTTTCGATGCTTCAAAAAATTCTAACTGACCCTCTGATGTCACATGGACTACTTTGAAGATGTTTTTCTTACCTTTCTGGACATGTACAGTATACCGTACACACAGCTTCAATGGAGGGACTGAGAGCTCTCGGACTAAATCTAAAATATCTTAAACTGTGTTCCAAAGATAAACGTCTTACGGGTTTGAAACAACATGAGGGTAAGTTATTAATTACATAATTTTGCTATCTGGGTGAACTAACCCTTTAAGTTCACAAATAGATACTACCAATTTAGGTCAACCAATTACCAAGCAATGCTTAATTTTGTTCAATCTGTGGTGTAAAAAGGTCACATTAGCAATTAAAGAAAAAACACATGGTCAGGTCAAAGTGTTTGAATTATTTTTGGTCCCAATTATCGATTTTACTGGTAGTACACCGTATGAAGAATTTTTGGGTATAATATGTCTATATCTCTATATATGTTTATTTTATTTTGCTATCCTCACTTACATAAATGAACTATATTGTCCTGCACCCACTAGTAAAAAAGAAATGTCAAAAAAAAAATTTGGTGTCTGAATTATTTTGGTTTTGACTGTACATGCAAGGCACTGTGAAATGAGCTGGGAAATCACAAGTGAGATCTGTTTAATATCTTAACTGATTCTCTTTGAAACCATTAAGATTAAATTAAACATTTTCTCTTGAGAAATACACTTAAAACCAAATTATTTGATCTATGATATCTACATTAATTTAAAATAATAATAATAATTAAATCCATTAATTGGTATCTGAAACAAATCTGTTATTTAAATTATCCATAACTGAGATCTGCAGCAACATTTAATAGTTTATATGTATACAAATTTGAATATGTTTTCTCTGTAATATTTGTGACCCCAGACTGAATATTCCAGACATGTATTATAGATTTGAACTAGATGGAGGAGGAGGAATTTACAATTCTCTCACACACCACTGGAAAACAATGATCATAATTATCATATTTTGATTGATATTAAAAATCTTTTGATGAATGGATTAGGAACATGACCATTTGGCTCTAATAAAGGGATTCAAATCTGTTGACAACACATCATGTCTGTTTCACATTAATGTCAGAATATACCATCATGCCCAGCATGGCAACAATATTTAACAAATTGCAATACACTGAAAACTCCAAATGCAAATGGGATTTCCATTTAAGACTACCATGGCATTGTCAGAGTGACTGGAAAACAAGATGGATGATACCATTTCTCCATTCTAATTGGCTTTGAATGTTCTAATTCTCCATCTGGCCCTTTCGGAGGTGACAACATAAACAACAGAAGAAATTGAACGGTGGCAACCCTGACTGAGAGAATGGGACTGCCTGATCAATCAGCCAACATTGATCCCTTTTAGCACATGTGTAAATATGGCCTGTGTGCCTCTGTGTGAGTGTTTAGTCTGCATGTGTGTATGTGTTGGGGGGTAATGGTTGGGGAAAATGCAACGTCCATTTTCAGGGTGTGAATTTTGGGCCGTCTGACCTCCTAATTAAAGATTGAACCCCACTAACAAAAGGTTAGGGGGTCTTGAGACTATGTATTTATTTTACATCTATCTATCTATAGACAGATATCCATTCATATATTCCTCTAGAATCGAACCATGTCCTTAGCGCCATGCTGTATTGCTTGAGCTACATGAATGCTACAGAAAAGTTGCTTTTGTGTCTGTAAACACGAATATATTGCAGTGAAAAGGTTTTAGCCCTATTCCTATTTTTTTACATTTTTTGCATATTTGTCACACTTAAAAGATTCAGATCATCAAGATAATTTTAATATTACACAAAGATAATGCAAGTAAATACAAAATGCAGTTTTAAAATGATGATTTCATTTATTAAGGGGAAAAAGCTGTCCAAACCTACCTGGCCCTACGTGACAAAATAATTGCCCCCGCCTGTTAAATCATGAAAGAACTGTACTTAACCACATTATTTTGGAAAGCTGAGTTAAATTTCACTAGCCACACTTAGGCCTGATTACTGCCAGACCTGTTGAATTGAGAAATCACTTAAATAGAATCTGTCTGACAAAGTCAAACATGCCTAAAGAGCAACACATCATGCCGCAATCTAAAGAAATTCAAGAACAAATGAGAAACAAAATAGTTGACATCTATCAGTCTGGAAAGGGATATAAAGCCATTTTCTAAGGCTTTGGGACTCCAGCGAACCACGATCAGAGCCATTATCCACCAATGGAGAAAACTTGGAACAGTGGTGAACCTTCTCAGAAGTGGCCAGCCTACAAAAATTACTCCAAGAGCACAATGACGCTTCATCCAGGAGCTCATAGAAGAAACCAGAACAACATCTAAAAAACTGCAAGCCTCATTTGCCTCAATTAAGGTCAGTGTTCATGATTCAACAATAAGACAGAGATTGGGCAAAAAAGGCATCCATGGGAGAGTTCCAAAGCAAAAGCTATTGCTGACCAAAAAGAACACAAAGGCTCGTCTTACATTTGCCTTCTTGATTATCCCCAAGAATTTTGGGCAAATATTCTGTGGACTGATGTGACCAACGTTGAACTTTTCGGAAGGTGTGTGTCCCGTTACATCTGGCGTAAAACTAACACAGCATTTCATGAGAAGAACATCATACCAACATTCAAATATGGTGGTGGTAGTGTGATGGTCTGGGGCTGCTTTGCAGCTTCATGACCTGGATGACTTGCCATAATTGATGGAATCATGAATTATGCACTCTATTAGAAAATCCTGGAGAATGTCCGACAGTTTTGTGACCTCAAGCTCAAGCGCACTTGGGTTATGCAGCAGGACATTGATCCCAATCACACCTGCAGGTCCACCTCTGAATGCCTCAAGAAAAACAAAATTTAGGTTTTGGAGCGGCCAAATCAAAGTCCGGATTTAAATCCGACTGAGATGCTGTGGCAAGACCTTAAACAGTCCATTCATGCTCAAAAACCCATGTGGCTGAATTAAAACAATTCTGCAAAGAAGAGGGGGCCAAAATTCCTCCACAGTGATGTGAAACACTTATTGTCAGCTATCGCAAATGTTTGATTGCAGTTATTGCTGCTATCTATGCGTAATATTAAAATTAGTTTGATGATCTGAATCATTCAAGTGTGACAAGTATGCAAAACATGATAATAATAAAAATAAAAAAATGGACTGCATTTATATCGTGCTTTCAACAGACCACATGGCCATCCAAAGTGCTTTACAATTTGCCTCACATTCACCCATTCACACACCGACTGCGGTGTCAGCCATTCAAGGCGCCACCCAGCTCGTCGGGAGCAGCTGGAGTTAGGTGTCTTGCTCAAGGACACCTCGACACTTGGTCAGGTGGAGCCGGGGATTGAACCACCAACCTTCCGGTTTGTAGACAACCTACATGAACCACTGAGCCACTGCCGCCCCCGAAAAAAACACAGGACGGGGCAAAAACTTTTTCACACCACTGTATATAACAAAAATGTTACTCAAGTCAACATCCATGAATAATTTGTAAAACAAAACTAGAATGTGATGTGAAATTAAATGCATGCTCTAAATCTTCAGAGGAAAATGAAGTGGTTGAGCTTTGTCCACTATGTTTGGTCTTCACATGGCCCTCAGCAGCCAGTCCTTCTGCTGCTGTGCCGTCTCTTCCAAGGACCTTTATTATCTTTAGAGTTTTTTCCTCTCCTCAATGCCCTTGGCTTCAATTCGTATGAAGGCCTGACCCAGGCCACCCCTGCACTGCGGCGGAACCCTGTTTCTCTCGTTTGCGGATCACTAAACAGGACAATCACTCTATCCATCTTTTCATGGGCTATTGTACTGCCACCCTGCCTGCAGAAAAGGGCCCTTTTCAGTGGGGAACTCTTTTTTTTCTCTTGCTCGATCTTTCCTCTCCTTTTGATGGGTTTTCTTGGAAGTGGGTGGGGAGGGTTTTGAGGGTGCAAAAGAACCCCCCTATACTTTGTCTGTTATGGTTCTTTTTTAGCACATATCAAAGATATGAAGAGGAGTCAAGACTTCAAAGCTGAAGATGGACTAAGTGTGACACTGACCTCCCCCAACCCAATGAAAGAGGTTAGATCAGAGGTCAGACTTTGGGGACAAATTAAAATATATTTGCTTGTTGGCCAAAACTGAGAAGTCATAATTTCAGATTATTTGAATTATCCAATTTTCAAGTGAAACGATTCCAAGTCATTGTTTTGCCCACAAAAAAAAGAAAATTTTATATATACAATTTTTTTTTTTTTTTTTACAAGTTTCATAACTATTTCAACCATGTTTGTAAAGTGATATTAGATTTATGTATGTGTCTATGTGGTCTGTAAATAAACAGTTATTAGCATTCTTAAATCTAGACCTGTAAGATAAATGGGCTAAAGCAAAGTACTGCTTTAGCAAATCAGGAATTCTTTGAAGAGGATCTCAAATCCTAATCTCATGGGTAAGCATTTGCACTAAAAGATGGTGCATTGTCTGTCATCTGGTCACTGAAGAACAAGGCTTCTCTGCAGTGCAAGGTGACCCTGTGTGCCCTTGTCAACACCCACCCGGCAAATTACAGACTTTAGTCATACAATTATGCATATATATGCATTCCTTACTTGATTAGAGCATGTAGCCAATGTAATGCAGTGTTACTGTATGTATTATTTATTTATTTATTTATATTTGCACCTTAAAATACAAAATGACAAAAATAATAATAACAAAACATAAAATATATGAACAAAAATAAGACAAATATTATCAATTTAATGATGTGCAGGAAGAGGCAAAAAAAAACAACTGGGCTTAATTAACGCCTCCACCTATAGACATAATTACAATAAAATCAAAACAAAAAACATAGAAAATAAAAACATTTTACTACATAAAAGTAACAACAAACTAGTACAAGACTTGCCCCTTGAACTAACAGATACTTCTGGTGTCAAATAATGTGCACGGGATAATGCATTCTTTATGTTTGTGCATTGCTATATCTCCAAGGACCAAGGGTCCATGGATCTCCTTATCATCTTAACAGACTGTCTTTGTAAAGATGACCAGAATACTGAACACAGAAATGTTTTAAGACATTTGGAGAGTTACATAACACTCCCAAATCATCTGCTAAAAGCCATTTATTCTATATCATATCTGATCACTGAAAATCAACATTGTGTACAATGCAATTATTGATTTAAAAAGCCAGTAAAATGTGAAGGTGTGTGAAAAGGGTTTAAAATGTCAATTGTCTTTTTTTGAGGGTGATGGGCCTGCTGGTCTACCTCCTGCATGGTTCTAGGGAAATCCATTTGCTTTCATTTGGCACCACATTAATCTTAATCACCATTAGTGGAATAAAAGTTAGCCACTGGGAGAGAGTGCACTGGCTTTGGGGTTTAGGGGGCAAAGAGGCTGCAGGACTCCACTTGGAGTTTTGCACACTGCTCACTATTTCTGCTCAAAAATGTGCTGATGAGCATTATGGAAGTGGTATGATCGCAGAACTAAACAGGGAATCTTCAGATTATATCACCATGCTTATCTTTCAGAAAAAAAGGGGGAACACTTCATCCTTCCTTTTTCCTGAATCAGAATTCAGCTGTGAAAGGACACACTGCTGGGCCTTAAAAATACTCTTTTGGTTGTATCTTAAAAGTTACTGTTGTTGTTTAAATATTTTTGCAATGCATGGGCATCACTATATGAGAATGTACCTGAAAAAAAAATGCAGTTATGCTTCTCATTCATCTTGGATCCCTGTTATATGGCGCTGTACCATACCGTTGTAGTTGTTTTTCCATTATAAAGATTTTATCAAGGCTAAGAAAACACGACTTTTCATCATGCCTTTCATCATGAAGTCCTGTTCATCTCTATTTTACGACATTGTAAATTCTCAATAATTACATTCCAAGCTGTTGTGCCATAAACAAATTTCAATTTGAGATCGTACAAGGTTTTCATGCACTAATTTTAAAAAGGCTGAATGAATCCAATTTGATTTCAGATTCTATGAACCCTTTTTTGCAATACGATGTTAATCACATTTTAGTTTACATGTGCATGTATGTATTTTGGACAAATTGTCAGCACAGTGCAAATAGCCAATACTGTGAATATTCAGTTTCCTCCAGTCACCAGTTCAGAAGACTTAAATATGTTTGCATGAAGTAAAACTTACTGGAGATCTCATTATAAAAGTGCCCTGGTAAAGAAACACATCGCATCATGGGCACAAGGTATTTTTTAATCTCACTGAAAAGATAGCATTGAACCATTTACATGCTTACATTTTTGCTATTGATTGGAGTTTTAGTTTTCATTCGGATCGTATTGATTGAGTATAGCTTTCATGAAGACTTTTCAATCCGACTGAGCTTTCAAATCAAATAACAGATTATTATAATCAATTCAGTATTCAACAGATTACTTTGGTTCCTATAGACATGGCTAATAAAAGCACCTGAATTGAACTGTGTTCAAGCAAGCATCCCATCCCTAGAGCTAGAGATTATCAGTCTATTGTATGCTACAGGATGGACAATATCAGTACTTGTACACCTGAGGGCACAGGACAAATAGTCAGGGCTTAATGAGTAGTAATATTCAGTAAGAAAGACGAAGACTACAGAAGAGGAGAGAGCCTGCAGGTTAATGTGATAGGTGGAGGGATTAGCTCAAGTGATTGATGACCAGCACTCTGCTCATTAGGATAGCCGTTAGCTCAGCGCTAACAACTGAGAATTACAATAGCTGTGCTAGCACTATGATTTATTGCTGATTTACTGCAGGGTGTTTTAATATAATGAACTAAGTCATTTTTACCTTTCAGGGTTTGATGTTACTTCTAAACCACCATGGCAAATTAATTTTGACATTTAGTCATAATTCTATTTAAATGTTAAAGCAGAAAGTTAAAGGAAAACAATATGTAACTGTTAAATATAAAACAACATAAATACTAAATGACTCTGTAAAAAATGTTTTGTCAGGTATTTTAAAGCATGTGCTTTATGTGGTAACATCTAAATGAACCACGTTTAATTAAAGTGAAATTTGTTTTATTATAACTGAATATAGCCAATAACGGGGTACTTTAAGGTTTCAATCAAAACCCTTAAAATTCCAAAAAAGTGACAATTAATGTGACAAATTGTCACTGTTGTTACAGTATGGTGATGCACAAACTAACTCTCAGATACTTTGTTGCAGTGGACAGATGTCCCGCTCTCTCAAAATATATTATTAAGAAAGAAAAGAAAAAAGATTGGGAATGAGATTGCACTCTTGTTTTGAATTAAAAATAAATAAATTAATAAATTAATTAATTAAATAAAATAAATGTTCCCTTTGTGATTTAAAGTAAGGCACCCAGGGCTATGTTTAAACAAACAAAATGCATATGTGCATGCCTGGTACAGTATATGTGCCACTGGCATTATGGAGATCGAAGGAAAGGAAAGTGTAACTGCACAGGTAAAGGTATAAATGATCTTGAGTCGGGGGAGGAGATGGGCACTCATTGGCAATTAGACCAACAGCCTGTTTGAATCCTTGAAAGAAAGGATAGTCCTTTTGTTTCTTAATCTCAGTGCTCCCCAGGACGGAGTCGTTTAACTCTAGGAAGCCAGAGAGAGTTATTTATTGTTCCCTCACCCTTACATTCATGCGCATGCATCCACATTCACCTTAAACCTCCCTAATGTGTAATGTGCTTAAGACTCCACCTGAAAATTAGCAGATGAAAAAAAGAAAAGAAAAAAACTCAGCTCTTTGTTATACTTTTAAATCCAGTTGTTTGTGTAGAAAATCCTTATAAATGTCATATATGTGTGTCTATATATTTAACATAATATAAAAGAGGAAAAAAGTATTTCCATTTTAAATCAGAAAATGATTGTGCATTATTTTTTTCATTCAAGATTCAATGTAAACATTACTGAATTAATTTAGATTTTTTTTTAAAGATGAATATCTATTCATATGAATTCAATTTTATATTTACAAATATTTCCACGTTTCCATGACTGTGGGAAACCTGTTAAAATTAAAAATACAGTATAGCTTGCATTCATTGTAATTTCCTCCGGACCGACGGCACTTGTTTTCTATGAAGCAGAAGAAAGAAAAGTTGTGCTAATTCTGTCGGGTTATGGATTGTGATCGTTTCAGTCACTTGCAATATGCTACCTTAAAATCTCCATCAGTAATCCACAAACATCTAAACATCTTATGAATTCGGATACTTGTTGATATTTTGTTATCTAGTTTTTAAGAGTGAAATTGAACTTGAAATGTACATGCACTGTCTGTAGACAGGACAGAGCGATTTCCGATTGGACCGCAGCACTACAACTTCCTACTTTTTCTGCCGTGCTTATTGTAATATAAGTACAAGTAAAAACTCACATGGTCGGTCATTCATTGTTAGCAACACTTTTGTAGCCCAAGAAAGCTATCAGTAATGATTTACTGTCTATTTACAATAGGTTAGTTTCGAAACTTTCCTGAAACGGATTCTGACAGTTTGTTATTGATAGGTTGAGCTCATGTCTTTTCAAGTCTTTAGTTTATTATTATTATTATTATTATTATTATATGTGTGAGTGAAAAAAAATTCTTGAATAATAATGGAAAATAGTAAAAAAAATTTAATACATATAAACCTATAATGTATCGATTAGCTTAAATTTATTTTTCCACTAGGGGTGGAAATAAAGGTCTAGCATTTGATCTCAAAGAGCACAAAGTGAACTAATGTTTAATTGATATAGTGTGTCGGTGTATATCTGTATTATACAAGATAATTAAACCAAAAAAGAAAACGTTGTAATATGAAGAACTTGTTCCCCTTTTTTTTTTTTTGTTTTTTTTTTTTGCTAGCGCCTCTCTCAACGGCAAAGTTTTTGGGACAGCCAAATTACTTGTATTACGGTACTGAAAGTGGAATGTGTGGAATTTGTAAAGCTTCAATTCATCCTGAAGATACAGCAGTGAGGCAGTGAGCTCTTTAAAGAGAGAGCCCCCCTATTTGATCAAACTCTATCAAGCAATTTGTGTTGTTAACGCTTTGTGCAGATATGTCTAAACTCCATAAACAAGCCAGCACTCTTTAACAGGAGGAACACTTTTTTTTCCACGATTTGAAAAAGTGTAATGACATTTTTTCAGTATTTTCTGAAATATGTAATAGCCTACTGACATAAACACGCATTTTATTGAAACTTCAGGAGCTATATTTCGTTATTAAGTTAGGATTACAAGTGGAATACCTCTCGTAAGATTTCTTAAAATTGTACAAAATATTTTGTACGTTAGGCTATAGCCTACATCTGCACGAGGAGTTTTCAGATGAAAGCTATGCCGCAGTTCTGCCTGGCAACAGGCGTTCTCGTTCATTGGTTTAGGATGATTTGTGCTTCCTTCTTTTAGAGTAGCCTAACCCAAAAGAGTAAGCTTTTTTTCCCCCAACCAGACCACACATTTGTCTCATATAGGCTACGGAAACCACATTCAAGTTTATGCATAAATAACAGTAGGCTAATATAAAACTTCGTGAAGTGATTGTGCCATAGGCTACTAAGGTCATAAAGAGTTGAAACAATCTAAAAAGGTGCAGAAAACAATTGTTAACAGACTTTGAATTTGACATAAATAAATCTTTGCGTCCTGAACGCAGAGTTTCTCAATGCGACAGTGCAGGGCACCTTGATTTGGGCTATTATACCGCCCCCTACCAACACTACTTCACCAATACACATCTTCAGACCCTTTTACCCCGTCTTTCCACCCCCGATACCCACAACACTAGCAGCTTGCCCCTTGCACCCCCACCCAAGCCCCAGCCTACCCCCACCAATTCTACTTGGTCACTCGTCACCCAGCATAGGACCTCCTATTTCCCTACTGCTAAAGAAAGGAGCCCAAGCTCGAGAGAAGATAGTTCTTTAAGATTGATCCTCCGCCCTGATCAGACAGCCTCTCGCGCTCTCACAGGCTCGCAGCTGCTTTGATCTTCCCTTAACAACAGGCACGTCATAGGGGAGTTTTGTCAAGCGGAGCTGCAGCGAGAGTTTAGAGGGTTCAGCAGAGGCAGCAAAGCATCCACGGGACCAGTGTCCGACACGAGATCCAGTTTTCTTACTTTTTGTCACTGCTAAACCTCGGGCGCCGCTGAAGACATGGAGCACCAGCTGTTTTGCTGTGAAGTGGATACCATTAGAAGAGCTTACCAAGATAGCAACCTGTTGAATGACCGAGTCTTACAGACAATGCTCAAAGCAGAGGAAAACTACCTTCCATCACCAAATTATTTCAAGTGTGTTCAGAAAGAAATTGTACCTAAAATGAGGAAAATCGTCGCCACATGGATGCTCGAGGTTTGTTTTGGATAATAGCTGTCTTTTTTTGTATTAGCTGCACAAGTTTGCCTCATGATGATTGTGATTTTTGCTCTTTGGACCCCAATAACTGTTTAATAAATCTAAACGTGTTTAAATGTAACTTGAGTTCTTCAGCATTGTTATCGATCCCAGAACTTGCACACTGAAATATGCTGTCCGATTATTATTAGTGATTTTAGTAAAAATAATGGTTTATTACGAAAGTAATATCAATCCTACACCTGGGAAGTTTTCTGTGGTTTCCGCTAACACATTTTTTAAGTCAATTATTTTTACCCATTCATATGTTTCGTTTCTTATTAATCTAAAGAAAATATAAATCAATATATATTTTATTTCGATTTAATACCAATGTACACGTATGCATTCTCACTCGTGCCAGTAGGCTATTATACGCCATCTTTGTTGTCGTTTGCTTAAGTTTTTTATAAATCTAAATTCTAAAATGGAAACATTATTGACATCACTTGCGTAAAGACGCTTACTAGTTGTGCTTTAAATCACAGCTATAATTAAAACCTAATTTTTGCAAGAAAATGTCATATTTGTATCTTAAAAGTTTTGTTTCAGTTTGCCATACACCTCCTGCACGACGGTCTAAAAATATAATATTTTTTAAGTTTCTAAATTCAATATTGTAATATAAACGGTCGGATTATATTTCCCATCGAATGATTTGGATTTACAGATGTTTTACATTCGATTTAATGCTTTGGAATAATTTATATTAATTTTTGAAGCACCCGCTAATCGCAAATGTCGCATGCTTCTCTTTGTATGTTGGGGCTTTAGAAATCAATTCATTTCGCATCGTTTTTGTCATTGAATTCGAAAGATTGTGCTTTTATCCAATAAAGCATGCGTTACCCAACATTTACATGTGTTTTAAGTCGAGCGAAACAATTTTCTTATATTTTTTTATATTTTTTGAAAAGATGACGAACTAGAAAATTGTTTCCTGAACCTAGCTTGGACGCCACCTTTTTGCTTCGGAAAGCAACGACTGCTAGCATAAGCAGCAAATTGCAATATTTATACTTTGTCCAATGCTTTAAATTTGTATCAATTAACGGATAAAGTAGCCTACTAGTTTATTTAGCGTTCGCAAAAGTCTCTTTTCTAACTTAACCCTTTCTAGTGCAAATGCACGACTCAGCAGATGCTAAACACGTGGGGCGACTCCATAAGATGAAAGTATAGCAAATAAAAATATTCACTTCGTTTATTTAATTCATTTTCACCAAAACATTGGTTTCTTTCGATTCTTACCGCATATTTAGGGGGGAACGCAGCCAATTATTCGAGATCTTTGTTTAATTAGCCTATATGCACTTTGTTTTCATTAAAGGTCTGTGAAGAGCAGAAATGCGAAGAGGAAGTCTTTCCGCTGGCTATGAACTACCTGGACAGATTTTTATCTGTGGAGCCCACCAAAAAGACCAGATTACAGCTGTTAGGAGCAACTTGTATGTTTTTGGCCTCTAAGATGAAAGAGACCGTGCCATTAACAGCAGAGAAGTTGTGCATATACACGGACAACTCCGTCCGTCCCAGCGAATTATTGGTAATTATTCAACACTTCATAATTATACAGCTTGATGCTGTTTTATTATATTGCATACCTTAAGTCAATTAAAGTCATGCAAGTAAAGTAATTTTGCTCAAAGATGTGTCGCTACGTGAATGGCTTGGATTAAAAACCTAACCAAATATATATAGGCTAGCCTAATTGGATTGGTCTGCAAATGTAAAGCCACCCCTCAGACATAAATATAAACGCGCATGTTACAAACTTCTTTGTACTTTTTATGTGTCCGCTAATTGCATGTAGGCCTTGCTTGACTGTGCAATTAATCGACATCTCCATCTAGCGGGCAAAGAGTGTAAAACCGGATATGGAAAATGCGCCTTTATGTAAACTTGGGTCTTTTTATATCTCCCTCGCAGCAAATGGAACTGCTGGCGCTAAATAAACTCAAGTGGGATCTGGCCTCAGTGACACCACATGATTTCATTGAACATTTCCTAGCCAAACTCCCCATACATCAGAGCTCCAAGCAGATACTACGCAAGCACGCCCAGACATTTGTGGCCCTCTGTGCAACAGGTATGTTTAACCGTTTGTGTTCAGTTTTACTTTGTGCATATTTATTAATGTAAGAGAATTTGTCTTCGTATAAATATTGCAGACCAGGCAAAAGTATTGAGGGCTTTGTAACGAACATGCATTGAAGAACCTCCACTTACCTCACCCAGTACTTTGCTATCAGGCAGACTTCTTTATTGCAATGGAAAGAGCCATCTCGCTTGTCCTAATTCCTCACTCGCGGTTATTGTAAACCAGTGTGAGGCTTTGCAAGAGAGAGGAAGTCTGTTTCCTTTTGTGGTGATTGCTGTGACTGCACCATGGCTCCTGAGGAGCCCTGCCTGTTTCCAACCCCACTGCTATGCATGCAGGGAATGTGAACCAAAAAGAGGAAGCTGTTTTCTTAAATTTTTCTTGGAAAAAGGGCTTTGTAACCTGATATTTTCCCATGCCTAGACGTCTTGTAGTCCGGGCATCTTTGATTGAGATCATGTGCTCAGATATTAGGCTGCCAATCCACTTTTTTTGCCCATACACGGCATTGTCGCAAAACCTACAGCAGTCAGTTTATCACCTGCTAGAATGAGCCAGTAATGCTACAGGAAGGAACTACTCCAGTATATTCCCCACTCACATTTACATGGTGGGTATCACCGCAGCTCGCTCCCCTTTTATGTTTATGACCTGCATTTCTTTGGGAAGTAGCCTGGGATCTCAGCCAGGGAGAGTGTGGTTGGATGGATACTGGGAAGGGGGTGGGCGCTGCTGAATGAAATGAATGGGCTGGGGTGAAGGCTCCCGTGCTTTTATGCTCAATTTGTCTTGACAATTGCCCTCTCGTCTCTGAGCTAGCAATGTTAGATGACTTCCTATAAGAAAGGCAGTTGTATTTCTCTGTTCGCCATGTGTGGGCGAAGCACAAAGTGAGAGTATAAGGGAAAGAGGCGGCATTGATTTATAAGCTCCGCTTATTGTCTGTTCAGGTTCTGAACGCACCAGAGACATTTTGAGCAAGTTGTGTTTTATGAACTGGGAGATTGTAATATCTTGAAAACCCTAAGATTTTTTATGCATTTTTGGCATTAACGTGCGAATAGAGGCATGATTTATGGGACGTTTTGGGAATGAGAAGGCTGCAGTAGGTGGTAGCTTGCCCAGGACCTACAGCAAAGTCCTCTGCCTCCCCACAAAGGCTTTGAGCTCTGCTGCAGAATAGTGTGTCAGGCCCCAAATGTCACGGACTGTCCCCTACCAACCCTGCTCTCATTATAGTTTAGTCATGCTATGCTTCATTATGAGCTCAATCCCAACTCTGTCTTCTGATCCAGTATTGCCCATTTTATTCCTCTTATTCTTTGGGCCACTTACATTTTGGTGTCTTTTTTTGAGAATTCCCAACCAATGGTACGTTTATTTTCAGATGTCAACTTCATCGCCAGCCCTCCGTCCATGATCGCGGCCGGCAGCGTTGCAGCAGCAGTGCAGGGGTTGTACCTCAAAAGCAGCGACAGTTGCCTCTCATCCCAGAACCTCACCAACTTCCTCTCACAAGTCATCAGAAGCGACCCTGTAAGTATTCCAACTTCCGCACTCTGTATCACTCCAGAAGACCCAATATGTCATTGTTGCTAATCTCCCCGTTTCTCTTCAAAGGACTGTCTGCGATCTTGTCAGGAACAGATCGAGTCCCTGCTGGAATCTAGTCTCAGACAAGCTCAGCAGCAGAACATCTCCACAGAGACCAAAAGAGCAGAGGAGGACGTGGACATCTCTTGCACTCCCACAGATGTCAGAGACATTAATATCTGAATGGATCACTATTCATCTTGTGTGCGATGAATCTCTTCGTCTTTGTTTCTGTTGGGTATGGGCTTTGGCCAAAGGCTTCATGGGACAAATGGAAAACAGGCTCACACCTGCACCCCACCATCCGACCAATACCTCGACAACTTGTCCCTCAGCGCGCCCTAACTGTTGACCGCTGAGCGGCATCCCCTGTGGTTTTGACGATTGGGCTATCGCTGGCCAGGACCACCAGTGGAGCACAGGGAATGAAAGGAAATCTCAATTCTGTCCTTCGGCTCCCCCTCTATGTCCTAAGTCATAAATAAAACAAGCGAAAAATGATATAGGCTATCTAGGATTTTTAAATCGTATAAACGACAACAGTAGTTGTGACTTGCCCTGACTTGTCGCTGAAAAGACAACGCTGGGTATTTTATTTCAAGTGTGTCAGAAACTATTTTTGAAAGAGAAGAGATGTAATTTGTATATCTTCGATTTCTTTCTCTCATAGATAGTACCTTGTTACACTTGCTACGAGTGCTCTTTGTTTTGTCTGCAGCCTAGCCGTGTAAATATATCCCCGCTTGCTATGCCTTTAGTCACTTTATTATAATTCCTAGACAGATCCCCTAACAAGATTCTCTTCTCTTCCAAAATGGTTTATGTAACCTTAGTATATTTTGTACGCATGTATTTTTGCTATGATCTAGAAGGCTGTGGATTGCCAGGGGCTGAGGTGCTAACTTGAGGCCAGACGAAAACATTTCTTCGAATCGTTGCCTTCACTGCCATTAATAATGTATATCGTCATCACTGCCATGACACAATAAGCTTATGTTGTACCTGCTCCCCGGCTGAGCTTGCTGTGCGGTCCACAGTCTGCTTTTTTGTTTAGATTCATGTATTATCTAAAACCATTCCATTTTAAAAAAGAAAAAAAAAGCACTTTCAGTCCGTCGTTTAAGGCTGGCTTTTAGGAAAGAAAAAAAAGAAAGAAATTGTTAAAACAATGAGGGGGAAACATGGAATGGAGGACGGAGCAGGTCTCTTTATCTATGGTATTAGTGGTCTGTTAGAGAAAGAGAAGAGGGGGACATTGAGAAGATATTTGCGGTGTAGTTTAATGGCTACACGATCCTCTTGCCAGAACGGATGGATGCTAGGGAATGTTTAAGTTGCGATCCAACAGAACGCACGTAGAGCGGTAGAAACACTACGATGTTAAATCAAAGAATAAGAACTATTTATTTTTTCAGTTCCCCTCTTAAGGCCAGTATGCACGAATGCCCAAGTGTACCTATCTTTGAAGTATGTATAATGATCCGCTAGTTGCTAACTCGTGACACCATAGTTAAAGTATTTTTTCCGAGTTGATGTACTCTGGACTAGTTATTGTTAAAACAAAAGTTGTGGCTTCAAGTAGATTTTGCACAAACCCAGAGATGTCAGTTTGTCTTGTGGATCTCTGGAAGGGGAGGAAGATGAGGAGGAGAGGTGGTTGAGGGAGGCAAAAAAGGGTGATGGCTGGACATCAAAGAGTTAAAGCAGAACTGAGACGTTTGTACCGTGAGGAATAACTTAAGAGGAGAACCTGGGAGAAGACACTCCTCATATTTAGCTGCTATGGAGGGATTTCCAGCAAGTATGAAACTTTCAAATGGAAAACAACAAAAAAGAAAAAGATATGCTTCTTTCTCTTGTCTTGTTTTGCTGCTATTTTTTGGTTTTGTTTATATGAAATGTCAATACAATGCCATGTAATAGGTTTTAATTTTCTCATAGAAAATTGATATTATTGACAACTTTGGTTCTTTTATTAGTTTTTTTTTTTTTTTATGTGATCAATTTTTGTTAATGTGATTTCTACGCTATGCTATTCCCAAAACAAAGAAAAAGAAAAAAAAAATGATAATAATAAAAAAAAGCAAATGAAAAAATAGTCAAATGTTCCTGTTATACCCACAATACCTCAATCTACAGTCGTGATTTAGCATTGATTTAGTCTGGGATTTTTCTTTAGTTCTATTTTTATGTTATTTTATTTTATTGTTTTTTGGTTTATACCGTGCCTGTTAGTCCTGTTGTAAAATGCAAATGAACGTTAATCATCATCCTACTGGGTCCTGATGCATGCGAGTAGAAAGCACATTGAATGGAATTGGTGCCATAAACTCTTGAGTTTTTTTTTTATTTTTTTAGCTTTTTTCATTAAAGGAGACTATATCCCCACTTTAGCCTCTTCTAGTCCATCTGGATGAGTTTATGAAGATTTTATTTGAAAAATGACACCGTTATACTGCCATGTGCAGATATTCATGTATAAGTGGCTGCATGTCTTTATCTGAATACAAGAGACTTGGCATTTCCACATCAAGTCATTGTCTTAATAAATGCTACGCAGCTACAATCACCAGTGGTGTTTCCCTTCATCTTCTTTTTTTGCATAAACCCATGAAATTGGTATCCTTGTAAAGATCCATATATTCAGTGCTCGTGGGATGTTTTACTTGGTTTAGTTCACTCCCTTTAGCCTTTGACATGGTGCTGCTATATGTTTGCATTGAGTCTAGAAATGATTTGCTGAAAGAGATGTGGCGATAAGCTAGGAATGATGGAAGAAGTGATTCAGGACCCAGGGGACACAGATATATTATCCCCTGTAGTATCAGGAATCTATTTTACCTCAAGGTGGATACAACTGAATGATGAAAACTAGCATGTATACTGATACACACACCTAGAGTCTGTCATGCAATCGAGGAAAAGAGACTGCGGAGGTCCCGAGCTTTTCTCTTGAATGTGTTTAGGGGAGAAATGAGAAATGATTGAGTGCATCCTCCCATCCCCACACCATGAAAGCTTGGCCTTATGGCTTGATTCTGTTGTAAACAAACCTGTAGTGTCTTTTAAGTTCAATGTGCCATTTATTCACAAGGGTCAATGTGTGTCGATCCTGAAATACAACGTCATGGTTTGATTTTTTGTTTGTTTTGTTTTATTGTTCACAAACCGGTCACTGGTCTGAAATGCACAATCTTGCTGACCCATCTTAGACATGAGGTTAACTAGAATAAAACTTGAGCTTCAAAAACCACTTGTCTTGCGTGATTTGTATTTTTATTGTGCTCGCACAGCTTATTAAGTGTTAAAAAATGAACCTTTGGACATTTCCTCTACCTCATATTTCAAACGAACATGTGCATACCTTCAATGTCTATCCTTTTAAGTCAAAATATGTTGTTTTTTTCTTAATATACTAATCAGAATAAAAAATGCCAGGGAAAAAGCGTACAAAAGAAAAACTGAATATTGAAGTCCCCCAATTTATTTGAGTTTATCTATGGCACATGTAAAACTATTAAGTGCTTAAATGTGAAATACATCAGCAATTGCTTATTAAGGTCGTCTTTGTGTCACATGCCTCCGAAAAAGAGCAGCTGAAAACTGGTTGTTCTTGTTTTTGCTTAAAAACTTTTAGAGGCACTAAATATTAATTGAGCTGGAAGCTGAAGATGTGTACAGCTAAAACAGATACTGAAATTAACATTTTCAGAGGATGTGCCAACCTTGCTGAGGTGAGAAAGGATTGGTCTGTTGAGTAAATAATTGCTGTCCTCTCATGTATCAAGCAGGTGATACCCTTCTTTAAGTATTAACTGGCATCCCCAACAGACAGTCTTTGATAATTGGTTTTGAAACACACTGTGGACAGGCCAGCAGGCATCATTCAGGAGACTGCAAGAAAGAAAGAACTCTGACTATTTCACGCACCTTTGCTACCGACTGAGGTTTGAGATAATACTGTGTCTTTGGCTTTTGGCATTTCAGTGTCTGCGGTTTCAGAGGAAGGAGCAACATTGCTCCCCTCATACATACTGTCCCAAAGGCTAAAGTGCTAAGGTTTTCCCTTCCAAGATCTGACATACAAAAACTGAACTCTGTTCACATGTGAAAAGTGCATAGGTAATGTATGTCTTGATAAAAAAAATTATACAGATAAGTTAAATTACTTTTAAGGTCAGTGTTACAACTTTTCAAACTCTTCGAGGGATGACCCACAAACTATAACCAGTCTACTTTTGAGCAAGACATTGTCCCAAAAAGTATGACCAATGTATGAGGCTGAGACTACTATTATGTTAATGTGAATTTAGAGACTCTTTCTGTTCTGTCAGGTTTCCAAGCGGAGTAATCGTAGGCATAGTTCATTATAACCGTGAACGTGTTTCAACATTTGACTATGACTGCATCTGAAATTGCAAACTCTCAGAATAAGTTCATTACATCGACATGTGACCTACAAAACCATCCAAAATAGTTGGGACTGTACAAATTGTGAATAAAAACAGAATGCAATGATGTGGAAGTTTCAAAATTCAATATTTTATTCAGAATACAACATAGATGACGTATCAAATGTTTAAACTGAAAAAAAGTGTATCATTTTAAGGGAAAAATAAGTTGATTTTAAATTTCATGGCATCAACACATCTCAAAAAAGTTGGGATAAGGCCATGTTTACCACTGTGTGGAATCCCCTCTTCTTTTTATAACAGTCTGGAAACGTCTGGGGACGGAGGAGACAAGTTGCTCAAGTTTAGGAATAGCAATGTTGTTCCATTCTTGTCTAATACAGGTTTCTAGTTGCTCAACTGTCTTAGGTTTTCTTTGTCGCATCTTCCTCTTTATGATGTGCCAAATGTTTTCTATGGGTGAAAGATCTGGACTGCAGGCTGGCCATTTCAGTACCCAGATCCTTCTTCTACGCAGCCATGAAGTTGTAATTGATGCAGTATGTGGTCTGGCTTTGTCATGTTAGAAAATGCAAGGTCTTCTCTGAAAGAGGCGATGTCTGGATGGGAGCATATGTTGTTCTAGAACTTGGACATACCTTTCAGCATTGATTGTGCCTTTCCAGATGTGTAAGCTGCCCATGCCACACGCACTCATGCAACCCCATACCATCAGAGATGCAGGCTTCTGAACTGAGCGCTGATAACAACTTGGGTTGTCCTTGTCCTCTTTAGTCCGGATGACATGGCATCCCAGTTGTCCAAAAAGAACTTCAAATTTTGATTTCGTCTGACCATAGAACAATTTTCCACTTCACCACAGTCCATTTTAAATGAACCTTGGCCCAGAGAAAACACCTGCGCTTCTGGATCATTTTTAAATATGGCTTCTTTTTTTGACCTGTAGAGTTTTAGCCGGCAACGGCGAATGGCACGGTGGATTGTGTTCACTGACAATGTTTTCTGGAAGTATTTCTGAGCCCATGTTGTGATTTCCATTACAGTAGCGTTCCTGTATGTGATGCAGTGCCGTCTCAGGGCCCGAAGATCACGGGCATCCAGTATGGTTTTCCGGCCTTGACCCTTACGCACAGAGATTGTTCCAGATTCTCTGAATCTTTGGATGATATTATGCAGTGTAGATGATGATGATCATTTCAAACTCTTTGCAATTTTTCTCTGAGAAACTCCTTTCTGTTATTGCTCCACTATTTTTCAGCGCAGCATTGGGGGAATTGGTGATCCTCTGCCCATCTCGACTTCTGAGAGACACTACCACTCTGAGAGGCTCTTTTTATTTGCAATGTGTTGCTCTCATGAAATCCAAAATGAGCCAATATTTGCCATGACATTTCAAAATGTCTCACTTTCAACATTTGATATGTTATCTATATTCTATTGTGAATAAAGTGTCAGTTTATGAGATTTGTAAATTATTCCATTCCTTTATTACTCACAATTTGTACAGTGTCCCAACTTTTTTGGAATCGGGTTTGTACCAGTAATCCACTGCCATTCACAAATCCTCTTCTGTGACATGATGGGATAGTAAAGTGTCCATTGGATGCACACTTCAGAATCTAGCCAGAAATAGTAGGTTATCCAGAGACTTGTTGCCTACTGTTTTATGTATACTGTTAATTCAGACATAGTACTCTGTTCATATAGGCTGTTGTTACAATTTAGTAGGGTATTGTGTAATTGCAGATGGAACCAAAGTGCCAAATATTTTTTGCCTTCATTTTAAACAGTATTATTATATTGTTTATTCATTTGAAACTTAACAAATTTATTTTTTTAGAAATTGATTTTCATTTCAGTGAGTGAAATAATTATTTGATCCCCTACCAACCAGAAAGAATTCATTGCTCCCACTGACTGGTTATGTGCCCATGTGGAGCACAGATTAGTCCCGTCACTTTAAGAAGTTATTTCTAATGTCAGCTCGTTATATGTATAAGACACCTGTCCACACAATCTGCATCTTCCACTCCAACCTCTGCCACCACCATGGGCAAGACCAAAGAGCTGTCAAAGGATGTCAGAGACAAGATTGTAGATCTGCACAATGCTTGAATGGACTACAACACCATCAGCAAGAAGCTTGGTGAGAAGGAAACAACTGTTGGTGCGATTATTCAGAAATGTAACAAATATAAAACAACCATCAATCACCTTTGGTCTGGAGCTCCGTGCAAGATCTTACCTCATGGGGTAAGGATGATCATGAGAAAGGTGAAGGATCAGTCTCGAACTACACTGGAGGAACTTCTTAATGATGTTAAGGCAGTTGGGACCACAGTCACCAAGCAAAATATTGGTAACACACTACGCCACAATGGACTGAAATCCTGCAGTGCTCGAAAGGTCTCCCTGTTCAGGAAGACACATGTACAGGCCCATTTAAAGTATGCCAATGAACATCTAAATGATTCAGAGGAGGCTTTGGAGAAAGTGCTGTTGTCAGATCAGACCAAAATGGATCTCTTTGGCATTAACTCAACTCACTGTGTTTGGAGGGAGAGAAATGCTGACTATGACCCCAAGAACACCATCCCTACAGTCAAGCACATAGGTGGTAACATTATGCTTTGGGGCTGTTTTTCTGCTAAGGGTACAGGACGACTTCACCGCATTGAGGGGTAAATGGACAGGGCCATGTACTGTAAAATCTTGAATGAGAACCTCCTTCCCTCATCCAGAACACTGAAGATGGGTCATGGGTCTTCCAGCATGACAATGACCCAAAACATACCGCCGAGGCAACGAAGCAGTGGCTCAAGAATCAGCACATTAAGGTCATGGAGTGACCTAGTCAGTCTCCAGACCTCAATCTTATAGAAAATCTGTGGAGGGAGCTGAAACTTTGAGTTGCCACAGATGTGTGCAAACCGGGTGACCAACTACAAAAAAAGTGTCTTACCTTTTTTTTTGCTTGGGGATCTAATACTTATTTCCCTCACTAAAATGCAAATCAATTTCTAACCTTTATATAATGTGTTTTTTTCTGGATTTTTTGGTTTGTGTTTTGTCTCTGTACATCAAAATAAACCTGCCATAAAAATTACAGACCCTTCATTTCTTTGTAAGTGGGCAAACTTACAAAATCAGCAGGGGATCAAATAAATATTTTCCCCACTGTATTTGATTCACATTTTTTTCAATCATCATTCAGTTTCAAGACACAGATGATCATATTCCAGGACTACAATGACTCTGATCTGTGTTACATATGACCGTGAAGATTCAGTTTGTCAGTTGAGATCACTACATCAGAAATGAAATATTATATCAGCGTATACAATATATGACCGCTAGTCAAAACTCAATCAGCCTCCCTCATGAAAGTGGCTGAACCTTTCTTGTCTGTGCTGTGAATAGGAATTGCACATTTATCATCCACATCATGAACCATGCGAGGAAGCAAGCAGCTCAATGCTGAGATTGGAGCATGTGTGTGTGTGTGTGAGGGAAGGAGTGGGGGGTATGAGGCACCAAGGCAAAAAAGGGAGATACTTTGCCACCATTCAAATTGAGGCCTTTTTTTTTTCAAGTGCCCGTCGGTTGCATTTGTCACGTCCTCCTTTCATGTCACCACTCGCCACCTGCTCCTGAAATTCCTGAACATTTTCTGAAAACTTCCAGCGTCCTGCTTCATTTTCTCAGCCTCCCTCCCTTTCGCTGGCCCCATCCACTCTGTTCCACAAGTGAAAGGAAACCAAAGAAACATTGCTCCTCTAACTCTCTTTCACAGACTCGGCCCTCTGTCTTACACCCCCCAAGTTCATGTTCTTCTGTTCTGCATTTGGAATAAGTCTCCCCCTCGCTCTATACCTCAAACACACACACACACACACACACACACTATCTGAGAAAGATGATGTATCATTTATGGATCAAACAAATAACAAAGAGAAACCTGACTCTACTGCCACTCATGGACTTTAAATGTGAGATCACAACATGAAAACGTTAAAGGGATAATTCACCCAAAAATGAAAATTCTGTAATTATTTACTCACCCTCATGCTGATCAAGTCAGTGGGATCCAGTGTTGCTTCAAACCCAAAATGTCATCTTTTATACAGGTTTGGATTGACAGAAGATGAGTAATTGATAACAGAATTGAAATCTCTGGATGATACAATTTCTTGAACATAATATACAGTGGCACCAAAAGTATTTAGAAAAATGAATCATGTTATTCCATATCGATTGACATTCTTCTAGATTAAAAAAAACAACAACCTTTGAATGAAAAATTTGTATTGTATCCAAAAAATGAAATTCAATGTAATCTGTTGTTGTTTCAACCATCAAAATATCTTCTTTTATATAGGTTTTGAATGAGAGACTACGGGGAAATAATGATAACTTTTTATTATTATTATTATTTCTTTTACATGCAATGTCTCTAAAAAAAAGTATCCTGAAACTTGAACCATAATTAAAATGCATCAGAATCCTTCATTGTTTAGATTGCCAAAATATCAAACCAAGATGGGTTTATTTTTAAAAACAACAGCATAGGATTTAGATGATAAACCAACAGATTATTTGAACTATTTTAGTTATTTTCTGATTATATTAATTTCCCATTACTGTATAATATATGTAGTTCTGGCTTCCTATTAATGCCTAAACAAAACTTTGTATGACTCCACCAGCACAAAATGACCGATGTAGCAGCTGACTAGAGGTCTTCAGGGAAGAGCAGGGTTTTATCTGTCAGGGCTCAGAAGATGCCGCCAACAGGCCTAGTGTTTACCTGCTGCTGCCCACAGCGTAGACCAGCTGCCATCTCTAGAAACACCCTCTAATATGCTGCCAACTCCTGTCTGCCTGAATTCTGATCTGCACCTCGGACTTCAAATGTGAAGGGAGCGGGAAAAAACCAGAGTACGTCGTGCAGCCCCCTGGCCTCTCGCACGGGCCCCACATCAGCATTGTTGCGGCCCAGTAGAGAGGAGGAAAACTATCCGTCAGGAGACTCTGCTGACCACCAATATGGGATTTCCGCAGATGGCAGATGTGTAATGTCAAATCACTAGCTCTCACTCTCTAGCTCCAAATTATTTAATAAAATATCTAATAGATGTATGATGAATTGATATAAAGGACAAACAACATGCAACATCAGCATAAACATAATAATTTGAAAGTATTGTTATTAACAATGAAATTTAACTAGTAGAATCATAATTTAGACAGCTACACATCAATTTAATTAATGTATTTATTTTATTCTGAAATGTCTCTTATTATAGACATGGAATTAACAATATAGCATTTGAAGAATCATAAACTGTATGTAAAATGTATAATTGCTAAACTGTCTGTGCTGCTTATATCCAGTTAAATACTGATTTGACAAATAACAATCCTGCAGTACTTGCAGTTTACCAGCAGGCGACGCCACCTGATGGCTAAAACCTTTCTCCCAATTTCACCACAAGATGGTGTTCATAGCCACCTTCTTTTTAGAAATCAACACACAGATGGGTTAAAATTGATAAAAAAAACAAAATAAAATTAAAAAAACATCTTGGGAGATGGAATCTTATGAAGATGGTGGTTGTATATTAAATTAACTCAAATCACCGCCATGGCTATTTCACTCCTCTTGGTCTCACTTTAAAACCCTCAAACACCTAAGAATAGCACTCAAATTCTTCCACTCTGTGTTTTCTAGAATTCAGTTTAAAGAGCTGTTCCAGAATCCAGAATCCTGCATCACGAGTCCAGAGTGAGATTGATAACGGTCCACTCTTATACACATGGCACGTGAACATCACAAACCCCTTCATCAGGACTGTCTGTCATCACAGGAGGACTGGAGGCGCTCTGAGTTTGCCTCGGCTGCTGTAAGGCTCC